>NC_045436.1:3528809-3541720 GCF_002776525.5 Piliocolobus tephrosceles | reverse complement strand
GGTGTGACTCCATGGTTTATGGGTGCGACTCCGTGGTTTGAGTGTGACTCTGTGGTTTATGGGTGTGACTCCGTGGTTTATGAGTTTGACTCCATGGTTTATAAGTATGATTCCATGGTTTATGGGTGTGATTCCGTGGTTTATGAATGTGACTCCGTGGTTTATGAGTGTGACTCTGGTTTATGAGTGTGACTCCGTGGTTTATGAGTTTGACTCTGTGGTTTATAAGTATGACTCCATGGTTTACAAAAAGTACTTTCAAAATAGGAAAATCTTCACAATTAAGTGCCAGCGTGAGCTGACTTTACTTTCTCTAGGTGCTGTAAAAATGTCTTTATGTGTCTGATATATTTCTACTTCCCTTTTGTTTTTGTTAGAAATCTTTGTCTCCTTAAAACATCTGAGAGTGGATTGCCCAGTACACGCATTAAAAAGAGCAAAGCTCTTTCTGGTTTCAGTCTCCAAAGCTGCAGGCACAGCATCCCAGGTAAACTGAGTTCTGCATTCTGGCTGAGAGTGACCAGCCCTGAGGAGGCTGAAGCATGCTGAGGGAGGGTCTCGCTCTGACATGTGGTCTGCTGTCTAGTGTTCTGCCATTCTTCATTTTACCATGACACTGATTTCTTGGGAGAAGAACTGGATATTGTTGCTGTGAAAGGTCACGAGGCCTGCCAGAAACTGTGCACCAATGCCGTCCGCTGCCAGTTTTTTACCTATGCCCCAGCTCAAGCATCTTGCAACGAAGGGAAGTAAGCCATGTGAAGCGCTATGCAGATGCCCTTGTCTCGTCTGCCTGTGAGACGCATTATGTTTATACCGTTTTGTTTCCAACTGCAGGGGCAAATGTTACTTAAAGCTTTCTTCAAATGGATCTCCAACTAAAATACTTCGCGGGAGAGGAGGCATCTCTGGATACACATTAAGGCTGTGTAAAATGGATAATGGTGAGTATAATGCCACTTGAAAAAATACAGCTGGAGGAATTATTCCATACGGAATCCATCACAACCAAGACAGTCAGGTCCAGCCGCAGAGGGGAGAACGTTCATGAAATAAACACATTTTGCCATTTTCCATTGTTTTCACTCCTATCACCCATGCTGACCATGTTTTAAAGGTAAATATTGGGGCTTGACCAAACTCCACATTGCCTGGTATTAACTAAATATATGTTTTAATTTGACACATTTATACACCTGGCATTTCTGTTTTGTTTCTTTCTTTCTTTCTTTCTTTTTTTTTTTTGAGACAGAGTCTCACTCTGTTGTCCAGGCTGGAGTGCAGTGATGTGGTCAGTGTTCGCTGCAGCCTCTGCCTTGAACTCCTGGACTCCAACAATCCTCCCACCTTAGCTCCCTGGGTAGCTGGGGTTACAGGCGTGCACCACAACACCCGGCTAATTTTTTGTAGAGATCTTGCCATGTTGCCCAGGCTGCTCTTGAACTCCTGGGCTCAAGCGATCCTCCCGCTTTGGCCTCCCGAAGTTCTGGGATTACAGGTTTGAGCCACTGTACCCAGCCACAACTGGCATTTCATAATGAGACCCAGACTCTGCCAACACTCCTGTTATCAAGGCCAGTAATCTTTCCTATTATCCTTTGTAAGGGAAATATTGATCAACACTTTGGTTAGTCAAATTACTCATTTTCTTCTAAAAAATACGTATCTATTCAAGAAACACTGGCACACCTCCTTTTTAGAGGTCTTTATTCAGATTCCATGCAGGGTTCCGGAGACTTAGGAATGGGCACAGGTTAAGGTAAAACTTTACTAATAACAATGAGTGTGGTAGGGTGGAAATAAGAGTGTTTAGATTATACAAGACCTATGATAACATAAAAGTTGCAAGAAAAATCCAACCAGCAGTGTTTCCAACCCAGTGGCCAATTTCTGAGCATAGTCGCAAGAGATGGTTTGTAGGCAAACAGAATTGTTCTAAGGGACAAAATCCCCAACAGGAAAGAACACACCGCAAACACTCCTGCCTAAATTACCGTCATAACTTAGGATGGCTTTTCTATATACTGATTACAGAAAGCTGCATGTTCTTAGACTGTTTATTGCTAAATGTCCAATATTCCAATACACTATAAGATGCAACTGAGATTTAATGAATAAAATGCAAGTGATAATCATGCTTTGTAATAGTTTTAGAAGCACAAAAACCTTTCGTGTCAGATTATCTGCTGTACTGAGAAGGCGAGTCAATCCTTCATTTCTGAGAAGTTGTTTTGTAGAACTTAAAGATGTCATATTGCCTCCAACACTGATGCCCTCCTAGAGCTCAGAGGTGCTCCGATGAGAATCTTTGGATGGCTCAAGCCTCCTTAAAAAGCAAGTCGATTAAGTCGTATCCCATACGTTCTGTTTTCCTCACAATAAATGTCCCTAAGACAGGAAGGAGCCTTCAGCACCATTCTGTTGTCTTGCTTCTACTTCTGAGCATCAGAAGGGACGCTTAGCGAATGTTGTTGTTAAGTACTGTTGACATGGTTTAAAAAATGGGAACGAGCACGTATACCTTAATACATTGCAGACTACATTTCCCCCCTTCCTTCTTTATTATGGTTTTCTCGTTGGATTTATAGGCTCTGCCCTGTAGAAGTTACAGAATATACCAGATAAAGATTGATAGCTGCAGGAGAAAATGTAAGATAAAGGAAAATAGCTTCTTATGTCTTTTCAGTGCACCTTTGCGGGGAGTGAATTAGAAAACTAGGTTTTTGCTGCACTGTATTTGATGAAATAACTCCCTAACGTGAAAGGGAATAGCTACGTGAGATGTTGATGGTGTCTTGTCTGCCATTGGTCTACAATGTAACTTAACTTTCTGAAGATAGACAGCAGCACCATTAAAACAAACATTTCTTAACACAAAATTGATTCTAAACACATATTTTCAGCATTTCGTTTAAACTGAGAATCAAAATAGGATGAACATCAAGGCCTCTCACCTGTACCTAATAGGGTCTTGATTGAGTTATTTCTAACATACACTAGTTACTGCTTACTTATTCATTTTCCTAAAATTTACCTTTATGACACTTCCCACCTTGCAAACTATAAAGGCTTCCCAGAAATTCCAGAATAGAGGGCCCTCCAAAACAAATTTTCACCCTACCAGCTCCAAAATGAGAGCCTCTGTTCAGGCTTCCAAAGATACATCCTGCTTGTTCTCACCTCAGTTGCTGTTAGCTGCTGTTTCCTTCCAAACTGCTTCTCTCTTCTCTCCTTCTATTTGAAATCCACCCCAGAATTATACACTCATTTTCCTACCATGGAGAAAAAGGCCTAGAAAGGTTGTTTTATACCCACAAAACTAGTGAGTGGATCTTCTAGGATCCGGCTTCTCATCAGTGATTCTTCTGTTAACTTAGGCTCCTCCCTTAGCTTGGGACACGGAGCCTCTCTGAGCACCTGAGCCTGGTTATTCTAAGTGTGATCTGGGCACGGCACATTGGCATCACCCAGGAGATTATTAGAATTTCGGGACCCACACAGACGTTAAGGAGTCAGGATCTGCAATTTAAAAGCTATGCAGGCGACCCACAGGCACATAGAAGTATGAGTCGCATAGGTGTGTGCGTGTGTGTGTCTAGAATACTGCTGTCTATGAACCCCCACTCCCACGCCGTCTGTGTTCTGTGTGTGCGTGTGTGTGTGTACGTGTGTGCATATGTGTGCATGTGTGTATGTGCATGTGTGTATATGTGTGTGCGTGTGTGTGTCTAGAATACTGCTGTCTACAAACACCCCACCCCCAAGCCATCTCTGTTCCTTGTGTGTGTGCGTGTGGGTACATGCATGTGTGTGCACACGTGTATGTGTGGTGTTTGTCTAGAATACTGCTGTCTGCGAACACCCCACTCCCATGCCATCTGTGTTCCGTGTGTGTGTGCACGTGTGTACGTGTGTGCATGTGTGCATGTGTGTGTGCATGTGTAAGTCTAGAATACTGTCTACGAACACCCCTCTCCCATGCCATCTGTGTTCTGTATGTGTGTGTACACACGTGTGTGTGCACGTGTATGTGTGTGTGCGTGTATGTGTGTGTCTAGAATACTGCTGTCTACTAACACCCCACTCCCATGCTATCTGTGTTCCATGTGTGCATGTGTATGCACGTGAGTGTGAGTGTGTGATTGCGTGCATGCACGTGTGTGTGTATGTGTGCATGCGTGTGTATGTGCATGCGTGTGTGTGCATGTGTGTGTGCGTGTGTGTGTGCGTCTGTGCGCGTGTGTGCGTGTGTGTGTCTAGAATACTGCTCTCTACTAACACCCCACTCCCATGCTATCTGTGTTCCGTGCATGTGTGTCTAGAATACGACACCCCACTCCCATGCCGTCTGTGTTCCGTGTGTGTGTGTGTCTAGAGTATGAACACCCCACTCCCAAGCCATCTCTGTTCCTTGTGTGTGTGCGTGTGGGTACGTGCGTGTGTGTGCACACGTGTATGTGTGGTGTTTGTCTAGAATACTGTTGTCTACGAACACCCCGCTCCCACGCCATCTGCGTTCCGTGCGTGTGTGTCTAGAGTACGAACACCCCGCTCCCATGCCGTCTGCGTTCTGTGGCAGGCTGGGTCGAGGTTCCAGCCTGGAGGATGGTTCTTGTGTTGCGCATCCAGTAAGTAGAAAGAGAGGGAACTGTTCTTTCTAGGCAGCCACAAGAGTAAAGAAACACAGGATGAACCTAAGTCAAAGTCCCTGAAAAGTACCAAGGACCCCAGAGAATCCCAAACTGTCAACAAGGCCAACGGTCAGAGGAAGTTCGCAGATCAGTCTTACTTTGGACGTGGATGGGGCAGGAGTGACTGGGAGTCATGGTCAGCAGAGTCATGGGAACAGGGCAGGAACTAGACAATGGCTGCAGCCTGAGGGCAAGGTGCCCGCCTTTTCTTTCTAAGAGTAGTTCTCAAACGCCAGCAGGGCTGGTTTAAACACAGAGGGCTGAGCTTCCAGGCTGGAGTTTCTCATTCACTGGATCTGAGGTGGGGCTGAAGAATGTGCATTTCTGACAAGTTCCCAGGTGACGCTGTTGGTCTGGAGACTGCACTTGACAACCAGTGGTTTAAAAGAACCATTCGCATTGTCATTTGAAGAAGGGTAAGACAGCCTTGTAGTACCACACAGGAGGGCCGCATCCTTTGGGGTGTGTCATTACAAGATGAATTAGTTAAGTCCATTTTTCCTGTGCATGTTTTGCTTTGGCAACTTGATTATAAAGCCTCTGTAACTCAGGGTCATGATAAACTATTGACCTGAGGGAAGGTTTTCTTCTTCTTGTTCCTGAAAGAGCATAATGACTGATGGAAAGGAAGAAGTAGGAAGCTGCTTATCGCAATGCTTCTGTTGCAGAGTGTACCACCAAAATCAAGCCCAGGATCGTTGGAGGAACTGCGTCTGTTCATGGCGAGTGGCCATGGCAGGTGACTCTGCACACGACCTCACCCACTCAGAGACACCTGTGTGGAGGCTCCATCATTGGAAACCAGTGGATATTAACGGCTGCTCACTGTTTCTATGGGTCAGTACCATGGCTGCTTTTATTCATCTTCTTCACACATTTATAAAAAATATTACTAGCATATTAGGAAATACTTTAATCAATTAACCTTATTTGCAAAATTAATTAATTCCTTCAGTGGTAAAAAAGGCAGAAAGAGTCCCTCATGGTCTCCCAGCATCAGAGCAGATGCAGGTACATGGCCGCTTGACTGTCTGCAATTCTGCTTCCCGTTTAACCACATCCACATCCCCAGGGGCCTTCATGTTATTCCCTGCAAGAGCATACCTCCCTCTGTGCCTCGCTCTGTGCACTGCGCCAGAACTAAACTCACAAAGGATTCACCACTCTGAATCAAATTGCTAATATGTGTGTGTGTGTGTGTGTGCGCATGTGTGCATGTGTGTGTGTGTTTAAATACAGAAAGAGGCCAGGTGTGGTGGTTCATGCCTGTAATCCCAGCACTTTGGGTGGCTGAGGTGGGAGGATCACTTGATGCCAGGAGTCTGAGGTCAGCCTGGGCAACATAGTGAGACCCTGTCTCTAAAAATTATTTAAAAACTAGTCAGGCCTGGTGGTTTGTGCACCTGTAGCACCAGCTGCTCAGAGGGCTGAGGTAGGAGGATTGCTTGAGCCCAAGAGTTCAAGGGTTCAGTGAGTTACTACAGTGCCACTGCACTCCAGCTTGAGCAACAGAGCGAGACCCTATCTCTAAGTGAATAAATAAAATACAGAAAGAGTTCAGCATGCATCCTCAAACTGGGTTCCTTCCTTAGGCCACTTTCAGCATTGGCCAAACATAAAGGCTCCAGCTGGGGGTATATATATTCCAGGGAAGTTAAGTCAGCCAGACTTTCTGTTTGCTACCTTAGTATCCTCTGAGCTGTTTCCAGATACAGTTTTGTGTGCTTTTTAGTTTTAGTTTTCTTTTTTAATCAGTCTGCAGCACACTCATATTAAACTCAAGAAAGCATGTGAAATCAAGAGTCCCTGTTACCTGTCACATATGGGAATGGAGTAGCAGAAAGGCTGCCTGAGTTTCTCAGTGTCACAGCTAGTCACTGGCGAGGGTCAGACTAAGTCCAATGATCTTTGTGTGTGTGTGCTTGTGTGCGTGTGTGTGCCTGTGTGTGCTTGTGTGTGCCTGTGTGTGCCTGTGTGTGCTTGTGTGTGTGTGCCTGTGTGTGCTTGTGTGCGTGTGTGTGCTTGTGTGTGCTTGTGTGTGTGTGTGTGTTGGAGCATGGAGGGAGCGCTCATTCATTTTTTGTGTATAACGGATTTTCTTTATAGGGTGAATATGTTTTTTATCCTGAAAAATCTTAGGAAAAAATCACTTTTTTCCACCTAAGTGTCCATCATTGATTGGCAGAAAATATTAGTAATAGTTAAATAGGCACACACTTCACAATGTCTGGGAATTATTTTCAGTAAAGGAAATTTCTTTTCCTCTGTTGTTTGCTTCTTAGGGTAGAGTCACCTAAGATTTTGCGTGTCTACATTGGCATTTTAAATCAATCTGAAATCAAAGAGGATACATCTTTCTTTGGGGTTCAAGAAATAATAATCCATGATCAATATAAAATGGCAGAAAGTGGCTATGATATTGCCTTGTTGAAACTGGAAACCACAGTGAATTACACAGGTATGGAGAATTTTATCTGGAAAGTTATCTCCAATGGTGAACTGGATGAAACGTTGAACACTACTAGATTTACGACCTGACCCTGCCAATCTCTCCATGCGTTATCATCATGAAAGGGAGAGGGCCTGGAACACTAGTCATTCATTCTGTTAAGGCTGACACACGTTCCTGGCGATTGAAACTTATTTTGGGAATGTGGGTGAAGAGATACGTTTTCCTGAGGCTTCTTCAGGTGCATAGAATAATTTCATAATACATTGGAATAGTAAAGATAATTTAGTCTAAAGATAATTTCGTAAAGATAATTTAGGGATGAAGGATTGAAGGTTAGGACAATTAAGCAACTTGTGCAGGATCACAAACTGAGTTGGATGAGGAGTTAGTGGCCAGGGTGGGGCTTGTCTCTCTCTCGCCCCCTCATCCTGGCACTTGTGCGATATCATGCGGAACCTGAGGGAGGAAAATATATGACAAGGCAAAAATGAATATAGTAAACAAAGAAAACACAGATAATGTACAGTGGAAGAAGAGTGTCTTCTGAAAAATAGGATCTATTTTGCATCTCATATTTAAACCATGATTTTTTACATTTAGATTCTCAACGACCCATATGCCTGCCTTCAAAAGGAGATAGAAATGTGATATACACTGACTGCTGGGTGACTGGATGGGGGTACAGAAAACTAAGAGGTAAAAATGGTGTTGTTATATGTCCTCTAGCCTAGAAATGACGAACAGAAACTTTTCTGCGCTGTCAAGTCATGTAGCTGAAGCACAAGTTGAGTCACACTGCTCAGTTGCAGGAAGCAGATTAATATAAATGGAGAGGCAAAAGTCACCCAAGTGAGGCTGGTGCCTCATCTGTTTGATTGGAAATTTTAAATGTGACTACATCTCTTTAAAGACTAATTATATCTAATGAAGTTTAATGTGAAGCCTGGCACTTTTCAGTAAATGTTCTAGCCTGCTATCCAATTACTTTCTCTGGGAAGTCCTTCCAGTTAGAGTCATAATTAATTCTGGAACTTAATTAACATTAACAAAATGGTACATGCAATAGTGGGAATAATGTCTTCTTCATACTTGTAATTATAAAATGTCTGTGAAGTAAATCTAACATTTTTTCTTCTAGATATTTATATAGGCATGATTGTTGTTGTTGTTGTTGTTGTTTTTGAGATGGAGTCTCGCTCTGTCGCTCAGGCTGGAGTGCACTGGTGCGATCTCGGCTCACTGCAAGCTCTGCCTCCTGGGTTTAAGCAATTCTCCTGCCTCAGTCTCCCAAGTAGCTGGGATTACAGGTGCCCACCACCACCCCAAGCTAATTTTTTGTATTTTTAGTAGAGATAGGGTTTCACCGTGTTAGCCAGGATGGTCTCCATCTCCTGACCCTGTGATCTGCCTGCCTCGGCCTCCCAAAGCACTGGGATTACAGGTGTGAGCCACTGCGCCTGGCCGTGATTTTTATTTTAAATATATGCATCCGAGCGCGGTGGCTCACGCCTGTAATCCCAGTGCTTTGAGAAGCCAAGATGGGTGGATCACTTGAGGTCAGGAGTTCAAGACCGGCCTACCCAACACGGTGAAACCCCGTCTCAACTAAAAATACAGACATTAGCCGGGCGTAATGGCAGGTGCCTGTAATCCCAGCTACTTGGGAGGCTGAGGCAGGAGAATTGCTTGAACCTGGGAGGCGGAGGTTGCAGTGAGCCGAGATTGCGCCACTGCACTCCAGCCTGGGCAACAGAAAGAGACTCTGTCTCAATTTAAAAAAAAGTGTGTGTGTGTGTGTGTGTGTGTGTGTGTGTGTGTGTGTGTATGCATATGCGTTTATGTGTATTGTACATGGTTATTCCACAAACAAACCAAAAAATTTTTTTTCAGACAAAATACAGAATACTCTCCAGAAAGCCAAGATACCCTTAGTGACCAGTGAAGAGTGCCAGAAGAGATACAGAGGACATAAAATAACCCATAAGATGATCTGCGCCGGCTACAGGGAAGGAGGAAAGGATGCTTGTAAGGTAACGCAGTGTTCTTAGCCAATGGAATATACACAAATTGGAATGCTTAATGCATTTTTTTTTTGAAAAGGAGTCTTGCTGTCACTCAGGCTAGAGTGCAGTGGTGTGATCTCTGCTCACTGCAACCTCCACCTCCAGGTTCAAGCGATTCTCCAGCCTCAGCCTCCTGAGTAGCTGGGATTATAGGCTTGCACCACCACGCCTGGCTAATTTATTTTGTATTTTTAGTAGAGACGGGGTTTCACCATGTTGGCCAGGATGGTCTCGATCTCTTGACCTCGTGATCTGCCCGCTTTGGCCTCCCAAAGTGCTGGGATTATAGGTGTGAGCCACCGTGCCTGGCTACTTAAAGCATTTTAAAAAGCAGTCTTCTGCCAATGAGCAGGGAACACAGTGTATTTGCTTGACTTGGCAAAAATGAGGAGACTGACTGGATGAACACAAGCACCCAGGTTCTCTGCAGTATATTAAGAGTCCAAGACAGCATTTACACAAAATCAGCCTGAGCAGGATGTGCTGAAGATGGGAAGCGTCTGAGTTGATCTGTGCACCTGTTCTTGTCTCCCCTCGTTCCAGGGAGACTCGGGCGGCCCTCTGTCCTGCAGACACAATGAGGTCTGGCATCTGGTGGGCATCACGAGCTGGGGCGAAGGCTGTGCTCAAAGGGAGCGGCCAGGCGTTTACACCAACGTGGTCGAGTACGTGGACTGGATTCTGGAGAAAACTCAAGCGGCGTGAATGGGTTCCCAGGGGCCACGGGAGTCCCTGAAGGACGGAGGATTTGCTGGGAGCGGGCGTTCAGTTCGTTGTGCCAGCATGCTTCCTCCACAGTAACACACTGATGGGGCTTGGTGCTGGTAGGAAAATGCCAGAGGAAAACAAACTGTCACAAGCTGTTATGTCCAAAATTCCCGTTCTATGATCATTGTAGTTTGTTTCAGCATCCAGTCTCTTTGTTTCTGATCACGCTTCTAAGGAGTCCAAGAATTACCATAAGGCAATGTTTCTGACGATTACTATATAGGCAGATATACCAGAAAATAACCAAGAAGTGGCGGCAGGGATCAGGTAGAAGAACTGGTAGAAGAAGCCACCATAAATAGATTTGTTCAATGAAAAATGAAAACTGGAAGAAAGGAGAACAAAGACAGTCTTCACCATTTTGCAGGAATCTACACTCTGCCTGTGTGAACACATTTCTTTGTAAAGAAAGAATTTGATTGCATTTAATGGCAGATTTTCAGAATAGTCAGGAATTCGTGTCATTTCCATTTTGAAACCTATGTTTAAAAAAATCAGTTTGAGTAGACACAAGCTAAGAGCAAATGTGAAGATACCAGAATTTCTGTATGGAAGAGGATGACAAGCAGCAATGTACCTGGAAGTGGTACCTTAGGACCAATCTTAAAGATACACTTTCCTGAAAAATGATTTGTGATGGATCGTATATTTATTTAAAATATCTTGGGAGGGGGAGGCTGATGGTGATAGGGAGCAAGCTGAAGCCTCCCTAAGACAAGCTGCTACTGTGACTGTGGTCCCCAAAGAGCTAGGCCGCATATTTATTTGACAAAAGTCACCATTGACTACATCCGTACTACAGAGAAAAAACAACTTGGGCACAAATGGATGGTTACAGTGAAGTCTTCAGCAAGCAGCTTCCTGTATTCTAAGTACTGGGCTTTTCTGTTTGGTGCAAAAATTTGTCTCATTATTGCTGTGATCTAGTCCAATAACCTAGAATTGGAATTGTCACCACATAGCTTTCAACCTGTGCCAACAACTATACAATTCATCAAGTGTGAATTTTTTTTTTTTTTTTTTTTGAGACGAGGTCTCACTCTGTTGCCCAGGCTGGAGTGCAGTGGTGTAACCTCGGCTCACTGTAACCTACACCTCCTGGATTCAAGCGATTGTCCTGCCTCAGTCTCCCAAGTAGCTGAGACTACAGGCACATGCCACCATGCCCGGCTAATTTTTGTATTTGTAGTAGAGACGTGGTTTCACTATGTTGGCCAGGCTGGTCTTGAACTCCTGACCTTGTGATCCACCCACCTCAGCCTGTCAAAGTGCTGGGATTACAGGCGTGAGTCACTGCACCTGGCCTTGGAAAATATTTATTGAGCACAATGATGCGAGAGCATCATGCTGAGCTTTGAGGACACAGTGGTGAGCAAACAGATATGTCCTGGCTTCATGAAGCTTATACTCTAGCTAACATGAGCAACAAAATAAAATAATCACACAAAATATGTAAGTTCAAGCTGAAATGAGCGGCTGCACCAGATTCTGTGAGATGAGAAAGGAAGAAGGACATTTGTCACAAAGTTCAAAGACTGGGGATACAAAGGAATTTGTCCTGAGAAAGACAAAACAATAACAACAACAAACAAAAAGCCCAAAAGAGCACAGTGCCAGTAGGGCATAACGGGGCCAGATCCACAATGCGGACAGGTTCAAACAAAATCGGAATTGAAAATCAGAGTGCCTTCCAGGGCAGCAAACGATATTATCTTGTTACCTGCCAATGACCGTAGTAGACTGGAAGCAGCACTTCACACAAAAGAGAGTTTGGATGTAATTTCCAATAAGAAGAGATGTTTCTGTGAGGTCTTTCCTGAGAACACATTATTTGAGAAAAACACATACTGTTGTTTTCAGCATTTCACTTCGTATAATGTCTTAATTTTTGAAGAGCTGGTATACGCCCATGATTTGTTAATGAAAATACTATAAGATATAAAATATACAATGAGAAGATCTCCTCTTCCGTGCCAGGAGAGTGCCCATTCCACACACTGCGTGGCACCGTTCTGACTTCCGTTCTGCCTGGGCACATTTCTGATTGCCATGCAGAGGGCTCCCTCTGTCTGGGGACATTTCTGGCGGGTACCGAGAAAGCCTCCTGTATCTTGGGGTATTTCTGATGCGTACGTAGGGGCTGCCTCTGTCCACTGTGGAAGGCTGGTGTTCACTGCAGGGATTCCGCACTTGGTTTAACCAGAGTCCCCTGTGGAAGGACACTTGGGTTGTTGTCAATCTTTCCCTCTTTCATACATACGCAGGAACATTTGTAGGATAAAGCCCAGATGTAGAATTACTGACGAAATTTCTCTTCAAAAATTTGTAGCCATTGTCTCTCCCACCAGCAATGGAAGACAAGGTCACATTCCGGCTACCATAACACCACAATTAGGAATTTTTGACAATCTGATAGGTGGGAAAAGGTAGCTCACTGTCGTTTATTTTGCAGTTCTCTTACTACGACAAATTAATATAAATGACATTATGCTAATTTAGTGTATAAGGTCACCAAATTGTTCACCACTTCATTTTTTACTTAAATACTAATTTGGTATTTATCACGTAGACAAAAATAGAGTATGCTCCTTGCAGTCATGTAAACATGGTAAGAGTTCTTGCCAAAAGAACAAAACAAACGTTCCGAGATTATGTTGTTCAACCTTAGGAGTGGCTCAGTGTGGGAGACATACTAGCTGTCCAGCCTTCTCCCTGTGTGTTAGGGACATAAATTTGGGGTGCAAGTGGCCTCATCTCCAGGGGCGGATCCTGACTCCCACACATTCCCTGATGGAATCACATCCTCGTTGCCCTGGGAATCGGTTCCTGGTGGTACAGGCCAAGGCAGCGGGCACACACCTTCACCCCACCAGAGTGACGGGCACACGCCTTCACCCCACCAGAGCGACGGGCACGCGCCTTACCCCCCAGAGCGAC
>NC_045436.1:3521243-3528799 GCF_002776525.5 Piliocolobus tephrosceles | reverse complement strand
TTCACCCCACCAGAGCGACGGGCACGCGCCTTACCCCCCAGAGCGACGGGCACACGCCTTCACCCCACCAGAGCGACGGGCACGCGCCTTCACCCCACCAGAGCGACGGGCACGCGCCTTCACCCCCCAGAGCGACGGGCACGCGCCTTCACCCCACCAGAGTGACGGGCACACGCCTTCACGCCACCACAGTGACGGGCACACGCCTTCACCCCCCCAGAGCGACGGGCACGCGCCTTCACCCCACCACAGTGACTGGCTCCGAGTCAGCAACCTGGGCAGAGGTTGAGAATTTGGATGTCCTGTCGGAATAAATGCTTTCTCTTTCCCTTCCACGTGAATGAGGAGGGGTTGGCCCTGGGGGTGGTGGCACTAATCGTGAGAAGCCACCCGAGGTCACTGATGCCCAGATAGAGGGGCTGAGGTCTGCACCAGCTCTGGGCTTCCCTCTTCCGCAGCCACGGCCCCTTTCGTGTTTAAACCGCGGGTTTCCTACGGCCTGCAGTGAAGCGTCCCGTGTGCCGGGGCTGGGGTTATTGGTCACAACCCCCAGTCAGGGAAATGTAATTGACATTGATCAGGCACGCGTTACCTAGTGTTCCAGGGGACACAGTTTTGTTTTCTCCAATTTAAAAGTTGGAAATGTTCTTGAATAGTTCTGATCCTAAACCCTCAGAGAAAGGCTGTCTGTGACCCTCTCCAGAGCTGGCTCCCTTCTGACCTGAGCGGTGCTCTTGGCCAGCCGGCAATGAGGCCAGGCTCGTGATGGACCTCGGTTCACCTGCAGCACCCGGGGCACCAGTGGCTGGTTATTGTTCTACACCCTAAAGAGGGAAACTAAACTTTGGAATGAGAATCATATGTTTAAGATATTTAAGAAAGTCTTCAGAAATAATACATTTACATTATACATGACCCACTTACGGCCTTACCTGTTGGCCTGTCTCATGAAAGCATCAGAGGAAATGTTCTCCATTTTGCTAACGGGCGTGTCTCCATCTCACCTGATCGGGTCCACTTCTCCCTCATCCCGGCTTTTTCCGGTGATTTTCCGTTCCATTCACCGGTCCTGTTCAGGATGGGTCTTTCCCAGGCCGGGCGCGGTGGCTCACGCCTGTAATCCCAGCACTCTGGGAGCCGAGGAGGGCGGAGCACGAGGTCAGGAGATCAAGACCATCCTGGCCACCATAGTGAAACGCCATCTCTACTAAAATACAAAAAATTAGCCGGGTGTGGTGACGGGCACCTGTAGTCCCAGCTACTCTGGAGGCTGAGAGAGGAGAATCGCTTGAACCCGGGAGATGGAGCTTGCAGTGAGCCGAGATCGTGCCACTGCACTCCAGTCTGGCCTACAGAGTGAGACTGTCTCAAAAAAAAAAAAAAAAAAGAAAGAAAGAAAGAAAAAAGAAAAGGGAAAGAAAGAATGGGTCTTTCCCTTGGCTCGTGTGAGAGGATTTTCCACATTCCAGCCAGCAGTGTCCCAGAGCTCACCTGTAGCGTATTTCCCGACTGCACGGAGGCTCCGCCGGCCCTGTGTGGTCCTTTCCACAAGACGTCTGAGGCCACCTGTCACCTGGGAGGGCTTCCCTTTGTCCAGGCAGAGGTGGCGGCCACAGTGTCATGGATTCCTGGCGCGCCCTGTGGGCCCCACCCCAACTGTCCCACCTGCTTCCCGCTTGTTGTATGCATGCGTGTTCATTATTCACAGCAGGCCAAGCCTCTTTTAGGAGAATATTTCTTCCTTTCCAAGGCAATCGCACAAACTACGAATAACTGTTTAGAGCAATTCTTCAGTGAGGAATGTCCGTGTGTGTGTGTGTTTGAGAGAGACAGAAAGAGAGAGAATGAAAATGAAAACGACCATTTCTGATACCTGAAGCGCTGGGGCACTCCAGCTTCACTGCCTCGCTGGTCCCTGGGTTTCCTCACCTTTAGATGCTGTGTTACTTTCCCGTGGGTTCTGTAACAAATTGCCACAACCCACTAGGGTGGCTGAATAGCCCAGATTTCTCCCCCTGGCTCTGGAGGCTGTAACGCGGGAACCACAGTGTCGGCAGAGCCCAGCTCCCGTCCAGGCCTCGCCTCTTCCTCCTTCCTCGGCTGCCTCCTTCTCCACTTGGGCCTCTCCCGTGTTTCTTCTCCCTTTCTCATAAGAAAACTAGTCATATTGGTTGAGAGCCCAAACTGAAGTTTACTGTGTGTGCTGTATGTGGCACACAGTACATAGCTTACTGTCATTTTCCATTGAATTCTAACTTTCAGAGAAGAGACTCTATTCAAACTGCCTCCCACAGTAATGGGCACACAGAGTGTTCAGCAAACTAGTTCCCTCTCTTTTGCCCTTGGGTATCAGGCAATTGTCTTTACAAATGTAACAGCGTATGGTGGACTCACTGGTGGAGAGAATTGTTCGGGTTTGTGTTTGTCTTACCTCATCTACCCAGAGAGGGGTCAAAATTTATCTTATACGTACGGGTGCAGCTTTTCTACTGCGCCCAGCACTCCCCAGGAAACATGCGCATGCTTTGTAACCACCGGGAACTTTCAAAGGACGATGCTGTGCACAGGTGGCAGTTTCCACGTGCTGTGGTGATTGTGTGGTTCCTTCAACGCCCAGACACTGTCAAAACGGCAGTCAGAGTGGCTCCCAAAAGCGTGGTTGGGAAGGCACTTTACAAACAATACAGACTAGAAAACCTTTGTCATCCCACGGAAAACACTATCAAACACAGCATAGAAGTATGGGTTTTGGGGTTTGGGGGGTTTTTTGGATAAGTTTCTGCTGCCACCATTTCAAATAATTATCTTCACTATTAGAGCGAGAACCAACAGTAAAGAAAAAATCAAGACAAAAAGTGACTGTCTCAGAAATATTTATATACTTGAGCAAATTAATATTTGATTTGGGTGAATCTGAATGTATTTCTCAAGTAATTGCTTCATTAAAAATAAAACTGTGGGCTGGGTGTGGAGGCTCACCCCTGTAATCCCAGCACTTTGGGAGGCCGAGGTGGGCGGATCACGAGGTCAGGAGATCGAGACCATCCTGGCCAACACGGTGAAACCCCGTCTCTACTAAAATACAAAAAAATTAGGCGGGCGTGGTGGCAGCGCCTGTAGTCCCAGCTACTCGGGGGGCTGAGGCAGGAGAATCGCTTGAACCCGGGAGGCAGAGGTAGCAGTGAGGCGAGATTGTACCACTGCACTACAGCCTGGCGACAGAGTGAGATTCTGTCTCAAAAACAAACAAACAAACAAACAAATAAATAAAACAAGCTTTTGCAGAAACAGAAAACCAAATGCCACATGTTCTCACTTCTAAGTGGGAGCTGAACGTTGGGTGCTCATGGACATCAAGATGGGAACGTCCTGTCACCTCCAGCAGCTTCCGGCCCAGCACTGGGGATTCTAAAACGGGAGACGAAGGGAGGGGCCGAAGGCTGAAAAACTCCCTGTTGTGTGTTATGGTCTCTGCCTGGGCAATGGGATCAGTAGAAGGTCAAATCTCAGCATTACACAATACAGTGACCTGCATGCACGCGCCCAGAATCTAAAATAAAAATAGGATAAATAAATAGGAGAAATAAAGGCATTAAAAATAATTTTCAGCAATATATATATATATATATATATATACATAGAGATAGATATTTCATTGTGTTTGTTATTTGGCAAGAAAAATCAAGATAGGTCTATTTTTCAGATTTGAAAGTTAGGTTTTTAAATTCAGATTCCATTTTATAAATGAGCAGTTTGTGATGTGATGGGCAGCCTTTAATATTTTATCTGACAATCAGTAGATGGATTTATCAGCATGTTTATGGCTGTGCTGGTGTCTGTAAACATAGTATATAGCTAATTTTTTTTTTTTTTTTTTTTTTGAGACAGAGTCTTACTCTGTCGCCCAGGCTGGATTGCAGTGGCGCAATCTAGGCTCACTGCAACTTCCACCTCCCGGGTTTAAGCAATTCTCCTGCCCCAGCTTCTTGAGTAGCTGGGATTACAGGTGCATGCCACCATGCCCAGCTAATTATTTTGTTTGAATTTTTAGTAGAGACAGGGGTTTCACCATGTTAGCCAGGAGGGTCGGCTGCTAGTGTTGCTTCAGTATACAGCTAAATTAAAGGCTTAGATTCTCAGTTTGCTCATTCTAATTTAGGTGAATTCTGAGTATTATGCATTTGTATCTGAGGTTCCAGGCTTCTCCCTCATCCTTCTCGGGGTATTAAAACTCATGTTGCCAGGTGCAGTGGTGCATGACTGTAGTCCCAGCTACTCAAGAGGCTGAAGCAGGAGGATGGCTGGGGCCAGGAGTTTGAGACCAGCCTAGGCAACATATTGAGACCTCCATCTCAAAACAACAACAACCAAAAAATAAAAAATAAAAAATAAAAAAATAAAAAAAACCCTCATGTGAAGAGTTCTTTCTGCTACCCTTGAAGATCAGAGTAACGTAAGTTCAAAGCTGCTCTGGTATCCAGTCAAATCTACTCCTTCATTTGTTTGCGTTGACCAAAGTGCTAATGGTCAGGAAGTAACGAGACCTGTGGAAGATGTTATTTGGCATGTTGATTATTGGGGACCTACTGGGGACCCATAAGCTGTTAGAGCTGAAAGAGACTTTAGCAATCATTCCATAGAAATGAAACTCCAGGTGGGGATGTGACCTCTCCCAGCTCACAAGGCCTGTTAGGGCAGACGCTGAGCCCAGGAAATGTAGGTCTTCTGTGCCTCTTCAGTTCTTCAGGGGACAATTTAAATGAGAAGGGAAGTTGGGTATTAGAGTCCATGGAATAGCAGTTCCTCTATCAGGCCTGTGTTTTTCTTTGCTGCTACTTACATATGAGAAAGAAACATGTTCCTGAGATGCCACACTTATCACTTAAAGGCCCTTTTCATTGTATTGCTGTTGGTCTGTGCTCACTGCTGACAGCAATGGCAGGCTGCCATCCTCGGAGTGAGGACCTGTGGTTCTCCTTCCTGCTTCCTCTGAACCCCAGCAGCTGCCAGCACGGCATCTAGGAATAGTGGATGTGGACATAATTAGGAGTTTCTTGGGCAGCCTAGTTAACAACCCCGCGGAGGGCATGATCATAAGAACGTCACTCATGTCATTATCATTTAATTCTATCCAAAAAGAGTTAAAATGGACATTCTAGAGTTAAGTGAACAGCTTGTTAAATGAATAACATAGACATAAAATCCAGTGGGTCCAACCAGCAGTGATTACTATAGTTAATAATAATAGTATCATCTTGATTAACAAGAATAGGAAATAGAATACAGATAAGACTATCGCCATATTCACGTCTTTCAGGATCCTGCGATGCGCTGTGCACCATGCAGCGGGCTCTCCTTCTCACCAGCACTGTGCAATAAGATATTATTATTATTCCCATTATAACGTAATCCATGTGTTTTACAGGTGGAAAAGAGACAAGACAAACTTGCTGGTAAATATTTCAACCCAGTTCTCCATTTTCCCACTAGATGGCACTTTTATACCTCTCTGATAAATTTTACAATCACAGCAGATGGGCCGAGTGCACTGAATTTATAGTATGTTTAAACAAATCCTATGTATATATAATATCTGGGAACGTTAAATCAAATAAACGGCTTCCATTCAAATATACTTTCCTTTTCCAACACAACAGTTGTAAATATCTGGTCCCTGGACAGCCCGTTCACTTTCCACCAGATGCTCCAAGGCCGGCTCTGGGCCCTTGCTCCTGCCCTGACCACCCAGCCTGAGCCCCAGGACCAGGTCCACGGTGCCCGTGCGCACTGCGTTCTGTTGGGGCCCGGCTCAGGGCTGCTTCGCCAGTCGCCGGCTTCCTCTGTGCTGTTGCTGCCCTCCCCTTACCCCCACCCCGGCTCACTCAGCTCCTTCACTTCTTCCCTGATGAACTGGGGAACAGTATCCCCAACCTTGATCAGCAATGTATTAAGGCTGTGTTGTACTTTTAAAACAAACAAACATAAACATTTGAATGCTGAAGGCTTAGTGATAACAAAAATAAATAAATCTACCCACTCCCCCACACATCAAAACACACACACGACACACGCATATATAAAACACACATCCACACACGAAACACACACATAAAACACATTCGCACACGAAACACACACACATATAACACATTCACACACGTAAAACACACAAAACAACACATACAAAAAACACGCACACAACACACAAAGTACAAGCAAAACATTCATGAAACACATACACATGAAACACGCACACAACACACAAAACACACATGAAACACACATGAATATGAAACACACATAACACATTCACACACGAAACACAAAACTCACAAAGCACACAACACACAAAATACACACAAAACATACATGAAACACAGATGAAACGCACACAACACACAACACACATGAAACACACATGCACATGAAACGCACACGAAACACACATGAAATACGCACATCAAACACACATGAAAGACACACGAAACACACACATCGGGAAGTGGTGACGGACACGCTCACTCCAAGACCCCAGGTCCCCGCGGAGGCCTCCGGGGCCGATGTCCGCTGCCAGCCAAGCTCGAGCCCGCTGTCCGCGGGGCCCAGGGGCACCCACAGGTTCTGCGCGGCTGAAGCTTGTACCATTTTGTGACTGTGACATAGGAAGCCTCCTAGGGGCAGACTTCGGTCAGCATTTGGCTGTCCCCTCCCTGTGCCCAGAGAGAAAGGCTGAGGTACGAATCAGCCCTGACTGGGGACAGTGTCTCATAAATGAGTCAGCTGGTTAGGGACTTGGAGAGAGACGGAAACGGGCCGCCAGAAAGCCAGGGGATCGGAGCCCAGCGGCGCCAAGTCGCCCCGGCGCCCACCTGTGACCACCAGAGGGCGCCGTGCCCCGCCCCAGCAGAACTTCCGACCGCAGCCTCCGGAGGGCTGGGCACTGCTGGAAGCTTAAACGCACTCCCTTCTCAGTCCCACTTTTGCCCTCTCTTCACCTTGGAGCCCCCAAGTTTCCAAAAGACACTGGAGTCCAGTCTCAGCCTGAGCACCGTGTAACAAAATTAGGATTCAACCCCACTAACGGGAGGTAACCAGAGGTAACTGCATCACGTGGGAGGCCCAGGTGTGCAGAGCCCCTGGAAAGTTACAGCCTCTCCACCTAGGCGTGGAGACCTGGGCACCCCAGCCCCGCTGGGCATCGCATCGGCGTGGAGACCTGGGCACCCCAGCCCCGCTGGGCATCGCATGGGCGTGGAGACCTGGGCCACCCCAGCTCCGCTGGGCATCGCATGGGTGTGGGGACCTGTGCCACCCCAGCCCCGCTGGGCATCGCATGGACGTGGAGACCTGGGCACCCCAGCCCCGCTGGGCATCGCATCGGCGTGGAGACCTGGGCACCCCAGCCCCGCTGGGCATCGCATGGGCGTGGAGACCTGGGCCACCCCAGCCCCGCTGGGCATTGCATCGGCGTGGAGACCTGGACACCCCAGCCCCACTGGGCATCGCATCGGCGTGGAGACCTGGGCCACCCCTGCCCCGCTGGGCATCGCATGGGC
>NC_045436.1:3504545-3521143 GCF_002776525.5 Piliocolobus tephrosceles | reverse complement strand
CAGGAATGGGCTTCCAGTGCCTCCCCGGTGTGGCCATTACACAATCAAGCTAAAACCACCTCCCATGGACTGTATATGTATAAAGAAAACAAAGGAGACCCCTTCAGAAAGTGAGCTCAGATGACGCCCCTCTGCTAAGAGGTGTCTGCTGGGCAGGTATTTCTTTGGGTGCCACATACATTTGGGGAAAATGAGGCCTTAGCAACTCATATTTTTATTCACAAATAAGCCATTAAACTGTTTATTGAAGGAAGAGAGTGTGGCCTCTATTAGAAAATACAGAACAAACATTTACACAAAAGTGTTATTTTGGAATAAATTTCAGTTCAAGAGCTCCCTTTGTAAAGTCACCCTAAGCATACCGGTTGCTACACAGAGCAGGATTCAAACATCAAAATGACTCAAAACTCTTAGAGACAAACCGGTGAAATTCATTGTCCTACTCATTATCCAATTTATCCAACAGTAAAATCATTACAACTGATTCCTGTAACTGCCTATTTTCATGGCTTGTAGCGAGGGGGAGCATAGGGCGTAGGCAGGCATGTCGGAAGGCATAGAAGTCTCTGCCTGGGCATTAACAAAATGACTGGAAAAATCAGACAATTGCATCTTGGGCCATTGATATCTCTTATCTGCACATTAGACTTAGTTTTATGAGTAACAAAATTGAGTTGAGACTCTTAACTGATGTTTAGATTCACTGCCAGCACTCCCCACACATAAAAGGAAACACCCTGTGTCCAGTGGGCAGACCCATGCAAGCCCGCCCCCAAAGCCCGGGGACACAGAAAGGCTGAGGAAAGAGGCTGACAAATCCAGACTCTCAGAAAGGAGCATTGAGTAGAGACTTATGCCACAGCTGCCCTCCAGAAAGCTTGCTTGCTTGCTTGCTTTCCTTTCTTTCTTTCTCCTCCCTCCCTCCCTCCCCCCCCCCCCCTTCCTTCCTTCCTTCCTTCCTTCCTTCCTTCCTTCCTTCCTTCCTTCCTTCCTTCCTTCTCATATGGAGTCCCGCTCTGTTGCCAGGCTGGAGTGCAATGGCGCAACCTCAGCTCACTGCAACCTCTGCCTCCCAGGTTCAAGTGATTTGCACCAGCCTCCCGAGTAGCTGGGACTACAGGTGTGTGGCACCTCGCCCAGCTAATTTTTGTATTTTTAGTAGAGACAGGGTTTCACCATGTTGGCCAGGATGGTCTCAATCTCTTGACTTCGTGATCCACCTACCTTGGCCTCCCAAAGTGCTAAAGTGCTAGGACTACAGACGAGAGCCACCATGCCCGACCCAGAAAGCGTGCTTTTTACAGCAGCTTTTATAAGACTGGTGCACTAGACCCTCTTGCGAAACTGCTGACCAGTGGGGAGGCTGAATCAGCATCTTTATAGAGGTTGTCTATGCCACAGGCATTGTTTGTTTGTAGGGGTTGTCTATGCCACAGGCATTGTTTCTGAGGAACTAATTGGTGTGCAGGGGTCCAACAGTCACTTCAGGATGGCTAACTCTTGCCATGCACTGATCTCACCACTCAGAAAACACTCAAAGGCCACTTTCTGGGGCACACATGAAAGGTCTCTGCTCTTCAGCTGAATCGAAGCATTTGAAATTGGCTGTTTGTTTTCAAATCTGTTCAGGTCACTTTAACTGTTATTGTAAAGAAGTAATGTACTTATAGTTACATAAGACCAACCTGAAAGAATTCCCAATAACCAAAGCTGGAAGAACTTGAGTGGCAGAATGAATAATCTCATACTGGATTACATCTGAAAGTAAAAAATCAATATCCCATGAGTTCATACGGATACAAAATGACTGAGTGAATAAAACAGTGACAGAGAAGAGAGAAATCTCCCATACAGGATTCCAAAGAAGTTACACCATTACTCCTCTCTCAAGGACGTGGAGTTTAACCCTCTACCCTCGCTTAGGGAACTGCTTCCAAAGAGTAGAGCATGGATAGGAGGGAGAAGGTGATTTACAGAGGAGAAACAGGCTATTGATGAGCTAACATCACCAATGATAAGTCATGTTCATAGCATGCACTGTTTAACAAACAGATTTATCGATATATAGTCATGTATACCCAAACTTCCATTTAAAATTATGATTCGGGCTGGGCACGGTGGCTCTCGCCTGTAATCCCAGCACTGTGGGAGGCCAAGGCGGGTGGGTCACGAGGTCAGGAGATGGAGACCATCCTGGCTAACATGGTGAAACTAAAAATACAAACAATTAGCCTGGCGTGGTGGCGGACGCCTGTAGTCCCAGCTACTTGGGAGGCTGAGGCAGGAGAATGGCGTGAACCCGGGAGGTGGAGGAGGTTGCAGTGAGCTGAGATGGCACCACTGCACTCCAGCCTGGGTGACAGAGCGAGACTCTGTCTCAAAATAAATAAATAAATAAATTAAATTATGATTCGGTGATTTTTAGTATATTTCCAGAGTAATGTGATCATTAACCTAATTTTCTAACGTCTTCATCACTCCCCAAAAGCAACCTCATACCTATTAACAGTCGTTTACCCATCTATCCCAGCCCCAGACATTCACTACTCTACTGTTGGTCGCTGCAGATCTGCCTTTTCTGAACATCTCACGTAAATGCAGTCACACAACACGGGGTCTTTTGTGACCCATTTCTTTCACTTTCACCTTGTTTTCAAGGAGCAACCGTGGTGTGAAGCCTGTACTTCACTCCTTTATATTGCCATATAAGAAAAAGGAATTGCCCTTTGTAATGAATCACATCCTATTTATCCATTCATCAGATGGGAATGTGGGGTTTCTCACTTTTTGGCCATCATGAATACTGTTGCTATAAATATTCACGTATGAGTTTTTGTGTGGACACATGTTTATCTTTCTGTTGAGCGTGTACCCAGGAGCAGAATTTCTGGGTTGTATGGGAACACTGTGCTTCCTATTTTGAAGAATGATGTTTTTGAAAGCAGCTACACCATTTTACATTCCCACCAGCAACGTCTGAAGGCTCCAGTGTCACCACATCCTGGCTCACAATGATTATTCTCTGTCGTTTTGATTCTAAGGCCACCGTAGTGGGTGTGAAGTGATATCTTATTGTGCTTTTGATTTGCATTTACCCAATGATTAATGATGGTGAGAACATCTTTATGTGTTTATCAGCCATTAGTATATTTTCTTTGGAGAAATATTTATTTACTTATTTTCTCCATTTTTAATTGGGGTATTTGCTTTTCATTACGAAGTTGTGAGTTCTTTACATATTCTGGATACTAGTCCTTGTCAGATACATAATTTGCAAATATTTTACGCCATACTGTGGGTTATCTTTCCACTTTCTTGATGGTGTTTTGTGAAATACAGAAGTGTTTATTTTTGATGATGTCCAGTATATCTATTTTTTTTCTTTTGTTGAGTATAATCTTGAAGTTGTGTCTAAGGAACCATTTTCTAATCCAAGGGCACAAAGATTTATTCCTGTGATTTCATCAAGGAGTTTTAGCAGTTACATTTAGGTGCATGATCCACTTTGAGTTCATTTTTGTGTGTGATGTGATACATTTGAGTCCAAATCCATCTTTTCCATGTGAATTCCAGTTGTCCCAGCACTGGAGCCATTGTCAAAAGTCAATTGACCATAAATGTGAGGGTTTGTATCTGGACTCTCAGTGTTATTTCATTGATCCATAAGTCTGTCATCATGCCCGCTCCACACAGTGTTGACTGCTGGAGCTTTGCACTAAATTTTGAAATTGGGCAACATGAGTCCTCCAAATTAATTCTTCTTTTTTTAAATATTATTTTGGCTATTTTGAGTCCCTTGGATTTCTACATGAATTTTTGGATCAGCGAGTCTATTTTCGCAATAAAAGACAGCTGAGATTTTGATAAAGATTAATTTGTGGAGTGTAGCCATCTTAACAATATTAAGTCTCCTGATCCATGAATGTAGAATATCGTTCCATTTATTTAGATTTTTAATTTGTTTCATATCTTAGCATATAAATTTTCTACTTCTTTTGTTAAATGCATGCCTAGACATTTTATTTTTATGCTATTAAAATGCATTTTTCCTTAATTTTCATTTTTGTATTATTTATTGCTAGCGTATATAAATAAAATTATTTTTGTATATTGACCTTATATGCTGCCTCATGCTGAAGTGGTTTGTTAGCTGTAGTGGTTTTTCTGTGGATTCCTTAGGATTTGTTTATATATGTGATCATGTCATCTGAAAATGGAGATAGTTTTAACTGTTCCCTTTTTTTTCCTTTATAATTGCCCTGGCTACAACATCTAGCAAGATGTTGAATAGAAGTGGCTAGAGTAGGCATTATTGTCTCATTCTTGATATTAGGGAGAAAGCATTAGTCTTGCTCCAGTAAATATGATGTTAGTTGTGGATTTTTCATAGATGCTTCTAGCCAAGCTGTGAAAGTTTCCAGTTTGCTAAAATTTTAATCAAGTTGAGGAAGTTTCCTCCTATGTATAGTTCGTTAAGCATTTTTGTCATGAAAAGGTTTTAGATTTAGTAAATTACTTTCTTCCGTCTATTGAGATGATTGCCATAACTTGTGCCTTGTTCTGTGAATATGATGCATTATACTGATAGGCTCTTGGATGTTGAACCGACCTTACATTACTGTAATAAATTCCACTTGGTCATAGTGTCTGATCTTTTAATATGGGATGGAATTAAGGTTGCTAATAATTTGTCGAGGATTTTTTTGTCTATAAGGGTTATCACTGTGTGATTTTTTTTCTTATGATGTCTTTGGTTTTCGTGTTAGGGTGATACTGGCGTTACAGCATGAGTGGGGAAGTGTGCTCTTCTGTTGTATGTTTTGGAAGAGTTTGTGAAGAATCAATACTAATTCTTTGAATGTTTTGTAGAATCCACAGTGAACCCCTCTGGGCCTGGGATTTTCTCTGTTAAAGTCTTAAAATTAACAGTTCAAGCTTATCCATGTCTTCTTGAGTCAGTGTCAGTAGTTTGGGTTTTTCTGGGAATTTGTCCATTTTATCTGAGTAATTTGTGGTATGCACAATTGTTCATAGTATTTCACTATAATCTTTTATGATTGTTCATGGTATTCCACTATAATCTTTTTTATTTCCATAAGGTCATAGGTGATGTCCTCTCTTCCATTCTGGATTTTATTAATTTGATTGTTCTCTCTCTTTTTCCTGGTGAGTGTCACTAAAGGTTTGTCAATTTTATTAATCTTTTCAAAGAATTCACATATGTTTTTATTGATTTTTCTATTTACTCTTTCCTTTATGTCTACTGTAATCTTGTTCTCTTTTAATGAACTTTTTTGACTATGCAAAGACCAGTTTAGGTGAGTAAGACAGGGGAGCCCTGCCACAGTGTTGCCCAGGGCCCAGGTGGGTATGACAGGGGAGCCCTGCCACAGTGTTGCCCAGGGCCCCGTTCCTGTGGGTATTACAGGGGAACCCTGCCACAGTGTTGCTGAGGGCCCCGTTCCTGTGGGTATTACAGGGGAACCCTGCCACAGTGTTGCCCAGGGCCCAGGTGAGTATGACAGGGAGCCCTGCCACAGTGTTGCCCAGGGCTTTGCAGATGGTTTGGAATTTCCCTCTCATCACACTTGCACACCTTTATGGAGGTATGTTCTGTGGCATAATCCAGATTCTGGAGCCACAGTAGAAGAGATTTCACCACATTTGTATTCACATTGCTGAATCTCAGTCTGCCCATCTCTAGTTAGAAATAGAATACGAAGTACCTTCGTGATACTAACAGTATACAGGCACTTACACTTTTGAAATTAGGCAGTGTGAGTTTTCCAACTTAATTCTTTTCTCCATATAATTTTGGCTATTCTTATTCTTATTTTACAGATGAGAAGATTGAGGTACATAGAGGTTAGGAATTAGAGGAGAAGTGAGTAAAAGGTAGTGAGTGGGCTAGAAAATCAAATCCATAGCATCTGCTCCTGAATCTACACTTTTCCCCACTACCTGAGGAATCAGCTAATAATGGCTTCTGAACCAAGTCTGGCCTGCTGTCTGTCTTTGCAAATAAAGTTTTATTGGAACACAGCCATAGCCATTCATTGACACATCATGTATGGCTGCTTTTGCTCTATAACAACAGAGTTGAGTAATTGAAGGCAAGATCCTGTGACTCACAAAGCCTAAAATATTTGCTACTTGGTGCTTTTCCAGAAAAGTGCACTGATCCCAGCACTGTGCTATTCTGACTGTCATTAAAATCATACATGCCTCAAGGCCATTTTGAAAACAAATAACGCAACTGATGAAATATGCCTAGAAGAGTGTCTAGCACACACATAGACACGTGTGTTTGCATATATATAATATATATATATATGCGTGTATGTGCGTGCGTGTGTGGGTGGGTGTGTATCAAGGTCCTTTTTCTGACAGTCTGCCTATCAGTACTTCATTGTATCATAATTTATTTCTGTTTTGGTTCTAGAGATTAAGTGAAACCCACTAGTCTGCTTTCCCTTCTCATTTGGGGTCTCATTGGAGCCCCATCAGCTCTTTCCCATCACGAACACATAAGACATGTCCCCGAGGTGGGGAAGGATGAGGTCACGATTCACACTCCAAGGAGAAGGAAGGAAAGGCTGATTTCCAGAGTGAGACTCTGGTTTTTGGCAGAGCCAGTGACCTGACCAGAATGAAATAACACTGAATTTTCATTCCAACAAAGAAGAAAGAAATCCAATATAAAACTAGTTTGACTAGATGTTGCTGCAAAATAGAAGATGATATTGAGCTAAATAATTCAAATTCTTATCCAGAACCTAGAGAATGTGGGGCATTCACTCTCTCCTGTCAAGAGCCTGGTAATGCGATTTCAGCTGCTCCACGCTCCCCTTGTCTCCAGCCTCCCATGTGGCCAGCCTGGAAAACTGCCACCACCTCCACATCCTGCCCAGATCTCACCTGCCAGAGCGCGGGCGGCAGGGATCCTCTCCCCAGCACATCACTTTTGGTCCATCAGAAACAGGACATTAGAGAAGACGCTCAATACTGCTCGTGTTAGAATAAAGCCAGCTTCTTTCCTATTAAAAAAAGGTTGTACAACTTGCGTGAGGTTTGTCAGCGACGCAGAGGAGGAGGTTTTGTTGTGGCAGGGCTAATACCTTTCCATTTGTGTTTCTTCACGGAATTTTCTCCAGCATTCCCATTTAACACTGCGTGCCCCACCCCAGCCCTGCGCTATGCAATGCTTTGGTGCTCCAGGGTTGCCGGTGGTTCTGCAGGGTCTGCAGTGACACAGGTCCCTCTGCCTGACGCATGGGGTCCTTGTGGGTCTCAGCCATGTTCTTCTCCCAATAATTGGTCAAATGCGGAAGTGAAAACAAAGCATTTCAGTATTTATTGAATTACCCTATTTGCTAGCCCGCCCTTTCATTTTCAGTTTATTTTTACACATATTTGATACCTATTATGTGTAGGGTACAGAGCTAGGTTCTGAGAGGGAGACAATAAGGAAAAAGCATTCCTGTTTCTGATAAGTAGTATTCTCCATTGAGAAAGTGGAATGAGAACAGAAAGAAATTCACAAACAATTGTAATGCAAGCAGAATCACATTGTTCCCAACGCTGTCCGCAGAAGGACCGCTGGGCTCTTCAAGGGCCTCTAGCCGGGTTGTGGGATGTTACTGGAATAGACGGACAGCATTCTTTGATTCATTCATTCACGCACTCCCCACCTCACTTGCTTCTTACCCCCACCCAGCCAAGCCAAATCTCCTTCTGTCCCTTGAAAGTATCACACTGCTTAATCTCTGGGGCACAGCATTTGTCATTGCTTCCGCCTACCCCTTTACAACCATCTCCACCTGCTTGTATTTTTTAACTGAGTCATCAGTCATCTCCTCCATGAAGCCGTCACAAGCTTTCTCAGGATGACCCTCTCTTCCATGCTGCATTGTTGCCTGGTCCGTGCCCCTCTGTGGAACTTGCCACATTGCATTATGGCCAGAGGCTTGTGTGTGTCCCCACTAACCCTGAGCTCATTGTTCTACCTACTCCCTGCACTTAACACAGTGTTTGGCTCCCTATAAATGCTGAATAAAGGTTTGCTGATTATTGCATACAAGAAAGTATTCAAAAATCTGGAGCAGCAGATATTAATGCAACCAAAACAATAAGATCTTGGCTATTTTGCAGTGTCCATAGCTCCGAGAGCCAGGGGAAAATAACATACGTTGAATTTCTGTGGATTCTGTTTGTTATGTATTGAGGCAGATGTGTACATGTTCCAGAGAATAGTGGGGGTATAAAATTGGACGTACCCTCAGCCAGCCCGTAGAAAGCTAAGTAACAGCCAGGCGATTCCGTAAGATGAAACCGCCTGTTGGGCAAATGTACATGGCCTTTGATCTAGAGGCTTCTAGAAATTCTTTTGGCTCTCCATAGACTAGACATTAGCACCAACTCTCCACATTTTATCTTACCTCAGACAATATTGCTTTAATTATTTCTAGAGTGGCATTGTCTAGTAGAACTTTCTGCAGTTATGGAAATATTATTTAATTGTGCTGTCCAGTGTCACTAGCCTCATGTGGCTGTTGAACCCTTGCAAAGTTACTATTGCAACCAAAGAACTGAATTTGCTTTAATGAAATTTAAATTTAAATGGGCCTCCCGTGTCTAGCAGCTATCATACTGCGCAGCATAGCTCTAGAAACTTGGGCATATTATACCATCCTATCTATGTACACTAAACTTCGTGCCTGTGGATGCTTCTGAGGTAATAAGCTGGACCCTGAAAGTTAAAATTATTTTTGACATGGAGGTAGCATGTGATAAGTGCATTGATGGTAGCTAGGGCTGCATTCAGACTTTCAGAGGCACCAAAACCCTCATGGTGCCAATCCTTTGGCCACTGCCTGCTCCTATGCTGTATGGAATTAAATAGATTTTTTAAATTTTACACACACACACACACACACGTTTAACAACAGGCTATAAAGTATAACAAAATCCAATAAAGTTTTAGTTTTTCCTGTGTTTTAGCTTTTTCCTCTTCAATGCATTTTTAAATTATCAAATATAAAATTCTTTAAGAAGCAAAGTGTTCCTGCTTCGCTAGTGCTCGAATCACCTGTGCCTGCCAGGCTAGACTGGCACTCTGGCACTGATACTGCTCAAGGCAGAGCAGAGAGCTGTGGAGTGAAATTCACCAGATGGGGAAAGGCTTCATCTCAAAATACCTCCAGGGCCCGGGGTGGGGTGAGGAAAGAGGTTATAGAAAGCCAAGCTTCTGGTTAAAATGGAAGTGGTTTCTAGAGAGGCTAATACAAACATCCATTTATCATCTCTCAAATGCGCAAAACTCCAAGGAACCACAGCTGTGCTCTCAAGTGGATTTCTTGTCTGCCAAAACTTATTTTGGACAAACTTGACACGGAAGCCTGCCATAGAAAAGAGAGGAAGACAAGCTGCTGGGGAGGGCTGGAAGGAAGATCCAGCTTCATACATGTACCTGCAAACAGAGGCCCTCTGAGGAGCCCCTGGGCACTTAGGAAATAAATTTCAAGCCAATGAAATTCACTACTTGTAGGAAAATAAATCCAGAAAGTTCCCCAAGTCAGCTATGGCAGGGTTTGGCTAAGAACGAGATACTTGTGGCTTCAGTGCTATAGCCAAGCCTTCAGCCCTGCAGCCCTGCAGTGTTCCAGCCCCGAGACTGGCCTGGACAGTGTCTAGCCGGGGCTGGAGGAGCCCATCCCAATAGGTCAGTGTGCAATGCTGGGGGGAAGGAAAAAAGAGGCCAGTGGCAGTCACAGCCCAACATAAACCACAGCTTCAATTCTGGGTGAAATGTGACAGGAATCAGGGTACCTTGCTCCAACAAGGTCAGCCTGTTGAGGGTAGGGAAGAGAAAGAGGGTTCAGAGAAAGAGGGCAGACGAGAGGAAAAAAGAAAAACTTCATTACACAATTTAACTACATTCTGTGCAAATATCCAAAACATAAGTTAAAATATTTAAATCTGCTGTAGCCAAATCTGAGTTATTGTTTATTACTATAGAAGATCATTTGGACAAACCTTATGTTTCATGGATTCCAGTTTAAAGTTAGTCAAATCCTGTCCCCGAACTCATCCCAGCCCACTGTATCAGTTATACTAAATATCATTTTAAACTTTATCCCCAGGCCAGGTTCCCCAGACGCACTGTAAGATGGAGACTTGCATGCAGGAGATTTGGGGACGTGCAGCGGGGACCAACGCCTGCAAAGACGTTGTGCTGCAAGAGAGGGACTTGGGACAGAGCCCCAGTCAACCCCACAGCATGCTCTGGAACTGGAGGGATCCAACCCAGTTGTCCCAAATGAAAACAGGAGGCCTATGCTATTGCCCACCCCAGCAAGGGAAGGAGGCGTGAACTGGGCTTGATGCTACCTGCTGAGGACAATTCCTGAAGACAAACCCAGCTAAAAGCCATTGTCAGTCACCACTGCAGGAGAGACTCTGGCCTCAGTTCTCAGCGGGGATCTGGGCAGTGCAACACGGCAGCCACCATTTTCGGCTTCACATGCCCTTGTGGGTGTCAGACTCTGGCCGTAGAACCAGCTGCTCGCAATGGAAGAAATGTTGAGATCACTGGTTCCACACGCTCTCCTAACAGAAACCCGGGCTCAGAACGCTGAAGCGAGGTGTCTTTGGGCGTGGCAATGGTTGTCAGACGTTCTTTTCCATCGGAATCACCTGGAGGGTTTGTTATTACTGGGCTCCATCCCTGGAGTTTCTGACTGGGTCGATTTGGGATGGAGAATTGGTGTCTCTAACAACTTCCCAGGCGCCTCTGCTGCTGCTGGCTCAGGAGCCACACTCTGAGAAGCCCGGGGAGCAGGTGACCACGGTGCCTCTGCTGCTGCTGGCTCAGGAGCCACACTCGGAGAAGCCAGGGGAGCAGGTGACCATGGTGCCTCTGCTGCTGCTGGCTCAGGAGCCACACTCTGAGAAGCCGGGGGAGCAGGTGACCAGGCGCCTCTGCTGCTGCTGGCTCAGGAGCCACACTCTGAGAAGCCAGGGAGCAGGTGACCAGGTGCCTCTGCTGCTGCTGGCTCAGGAGCCACACTCTGAGAAGCCCGGGGAGCAGGTGAATGTCGGGAAGAGATTCTGCAAGACAGGAGTGGCAGAGGCGACCTTCTCATGGTGGAGAAAAGGAACAAAGCACACGAGACAGTCCTGGAACTGCTTCCTGCCAGTCCACTCGCTGTAGAATCAGTTGGTGTGGGAGGAGTGAAGGCGTGGGGCCAGGAACTGGACGCTCTGAATTGGAACCTTCCGTCTACCATATACTGACTGGGTCATCTTGGGCAACTTACTGAACCATTCCATGACGCAGCTCCCATAAAACGGGGATGGTGATGACAGTAGTTACCTAAGTCACTGTGAGGATTAAGTGAGTCATAGAAAGTACATTTTGAGGAGTGCTTGGCATATTTTAGGTGTACAAAGTATCATATTAGAGAAAAATCAGCTGTTCTTTTTGTTCTTCTGATGGATTGCTAATGAACAAATATCCATGAAGGAAGAAAACCAGTTGAAGCTTTTTGTGGTTCAGGAGAGGGGCTGCCATGTCTCTTTGGACAAAATTTGTACTTACTCTAAGGCATACAAAACAGTGCCAAGATAATACATTTTTTTTTTTTGAGACGGAGTCTTGCTCTGTCACCCAGGCTGGAGTGCTGTGGCCGGATCTCAGCTCACTGCAAGCTCCGCCTCCCAGGTTCACGCCATTCTCCTGCCTCAGCCTCCCGAGTAGCTGGGACTACAGGCGCCCGCCACCACGCCCGGCTAATTTTTTGTATTTTTAGTAGAGACGGGGTTTCACCATGTTAGCCAGGATGGTCTTGATCTCCTGACCTCGTGATCCGCCCGTCTCGGCCTCCCAAAGTGCTGGGATTACAGGCTTGAGCCACCGTGCCTGGCAGATAATACATTTTTAAATGAGCTTAAAAAAAAAAAGAAAAACTTTTAGGCCAGGCACGGTGGCTCATGTTTGTAATCTCAGCACTTAGGGAGGCTGTGGTGGGTGTATCACCTGAGGTCAGGAGTTCAAGACCATCCTGGTCAACATGGTGAAACTCCGTCTCTACTAAAAATAGAAAAATTAGCCGGGTGTGGTGGTGGGCACCTGTAATCCCAGCTACTCCGAAGTCTGAGGCAGGAGAATCGCTTCAACCTGGGAGGCGGAGGTTGCAGTGAGCCGAGATCGTGCCATTGCACTCCAGCCTGGGTGACAAGAGCAAGACTTCATCTCAAGAAAAAAAAAAAAAAAAAAAACCAGACAAACAAAAAAACCCTTTAGATTTACAGAGAAATTACAAAGACAGTGCAAGAGTACCCATGTATCTCCAACTCAATTCCCCTTATGAGCAACATTTTACATTATGTGCATTTGTCACAATGAATGAACCAATATTGGTACATGATTATTAACTAAAGCCCACACTTTACTCACATTTCCTTATTTTTTTCCTAATGTTCTTTTACTCTCCCAGGATCTCATCAGGAATACAACATTATAAGTAGTCATTGTGCCTCCTTAGGCTCCTTTTGCCTGTGACACTTTCTCCAACTTGCCTTGTGTTTGATGACCTTGACAGTTTTGAGAAGGGCTGGTCAGATATTTTGTAGAATATCTCTTAGCTTAGGTCTGTCTGATGTTTTTCTGATGACTGGGCTGGACAATGGGTTTTTGAGAGGAACATGGAATGCCATTCCCACCTCATTAGATCAAGGGTACATGCTCTCAACTTATATCTATTGATGGAGATCAGCTGGCTAAGACAGAGCATGCCAAGCCTTTCCACTATAAAGTTATTCTTTTTCCCCATTTCCATACTGTGCACTTTGGAAGGAAGTAGCTATGCCAAGCCCAGCTCGCATGTAAGAAGTTGGGAGTTATGCTCGACTTCTTTAAGGGTATTTACATAAATTTTTTGGAGTTCTTTTGCGTAGAGATTTGCCTACTGTTCGCCATTCATTTATTTACTGAATTATTCATTTATATCAAAATGAATTTAGAGATACTTTGGATTGTGCTTTGGGTTATAATCCAATGCTACCTTATTATGTTTTAGCATATTCTTATTTTCTGTCACTACAAAATGCTCCAGACTCATTTATACATTTCCTATCCCAGTCCTAGAATCAGTCTTTTCTCTTAGGAGCCCTGGTTCCCTTTTTTTGGACAATAGTATTCAAAATCAAGATCTGGACACTAGATGTGCTCATTGATGCTGGTGAGTTGTTGCTTCCAAGCCCTCTCAGCTGACCGAGAAAGAAAATTCAAAACAAAAAGGAAATGTATATACATATGTGTTGTATATGTGTCAGCACCTACATATGTATATATGTGATGCTAATATATATACATATATCTGTATAAATAGTTCTAACATATGTATCTGTAGTAGGGTAAATGTGAGTTCACAGTGATATCTTAGTTGTATTCTATTAGCACAGGATGGTTTTAGCCGCCTCCCTTGGTTTACCTGCACCCTCAACTCCAATAGCGAGAAAAGTGGCTCTCAGCATCCACTGTTTGTTTATTTAATTGTTTGATACTAGTATGCACGGATAATGTTTCAGAATTATTAACCTGCACCTGATGGGAAACATTTTGCCAAACTAGAGAACAGAGCTCACACACATCTAGATGCTTTCAGTCTTTACAGACCCCACTGGTTTCCAGAGTTATTTCGCCCATTTCAGGGAGGTTGTTTTGGACATTCGTAATATTCTTTATTTCATCCTGGTGTTTCCTGACCTCCTAAATATTTTTTAAAATGTGTACACACAGTAAGTCTCACTTGTTGTGGTCTAAATTTCAATGGGGTTTGACAAATGCAGTGTCAGGCATTCACCATTATGGTATCACATAGAATAGCTTCGCCACCAGAATATCCCCTGTGCTTCTCTTGCTTAATATCATACACACTCCAAACGCCTGGCAACCACGGATCTCTCTATAGTTTTACCTTTTGTAGAATGTCGTACATTTGGAACCATATAGATATAGCCTTTACAGACAGACTGCTTTCACTTAACAATATTTATTTAAGATTCATCTGTGTCTTTTGTACGGCTTACTAGCTCATCCTTTTTATCACTGGGTGATATTCCACCACATGATGTACCACAGTTTTTGTATCCACTCATCTACTGAATGAAATATTGGTTGCTTCCAGTTATTTGATGATTTTGAGTAAACCCCTATAAACTTTTGCATGAACATTTTTGTGTAGACCCCAGTTTTTAAAGCAGTTGGGAAAATACCTAGGAGCACAGTTGCTGGATTGTGTGATAAGACTATGTTCAGCTTTGTGAAAAAAACCTGCCAAATTGTCTTCCAAAGTGGCTGTGTCATTTTGCATTTTTATCACTAATGAAAGGGAATTCCTGTTGCTTTGCATCCTCACCAGCAATTGGAATTGTCATTTTAAAAAATTTTAGCCATTTTAGGCCAGGCGTGGTGGCCCACCCCTGTAATCCCAGCACTTTGGGAGCCTGAGACGGGTGGATCATCTGAGATCAGGAATTCGAGACCAGCCTGCCCAACATGGCAAAACCCCGTCTCTACTAAAAATACAAAAAATTAGCCAGGCGTGGTGGCAGGTACCTGTAATCCCAGCTACTCGGGAGACTGAGCCAGGAGAATTGCTGGAACCCAGGAGGTGGAGGTTGCAGTGAGCCGAGATCATGCCCCTGCACTCCAGCCTGGCCAACAAGAGCGAAACTCCATCTAAAAAAAATAAAAATAAAAAATAGCCATTTTAATAGGTATATAATGGTATCTCATTCTTTATAAATGTGTATTTCTGTAAGAACATAGGATGTTGAGCATCTTTTCTTGTGCTCATTTGCTGGTGAAGTGTCTGTTCAGATCTTTGTTCATTTTTTTCTTTTTTAATGGGGTTATCTTCTTATTGTTTAGTTCTATACATTCTTTGTATATTTTGGATTCAAGACCTTTGTCAGATATGTGTTCTGCAAAATTTTCTTCCAGTCTTTGGCTTGTCTTTTCATCCCTCAACAGTGTCTGTTTCCAATTCTAATTTGATTTTATTTTTTAACTCATATTTTAGTTTCAGGGATACATGTGCAGGTTTGTTATACAGGCAAATGGCATGTTGCAGGGCTGAGTGTACAGATTATTTGGTCACCCAGGTAATAAGCATGGTGTGCCGTAGGTAGATTTTAGATCCTCCGCCTCCTCCCGTCCCCCACTCTCAAGTAGACCCTGGTGTCTGCTGTTCCCTTCTTTGTGTCCCTGTGTCCTCATTGTTCAGCTCCCACTGATAAGTGAGAACATGCAGTATTTGGTGTTCTGTTCCTGCATTAGTTTGCTCAGGATAACGGCCTCCAGCTCCATCCATGTTGCTGCAAAGGACATGATTTTATTCTTTTTATGGCTGAGTACTATTCCATGGTGTATGTGTGCCATATTTTCGTATCCAGTCTACCATTGATGGGCATCTAGGTTGATGCCATGTCTTGCTATTGTGAGTAGTGCTGCAATGAACGTATGCATGCATGTGTCTTTATGGTAGAACGATGTATGTTCCTTTGGGTATATACTCAGTAATGGGACTGCTCAGTCGAATGGTAGTTCTGTTTGAAATTGTTTGAGAAATTGCCAAACTTCTTTCCACAGTGGCTGAACTAATTTACATTTCCACCAGCTGTATATAAGCATTCCATTTTCTCTGCAACCTTGCCAGCATCTCTTAACAATGTCTTGTGCAAAGTAGAAGTTTTTAATTTTAATGAAGTCTAACTGACTGGTTTTTTTTGTTTCATGGTTGTATTTTTGGTGTTGTATCCAAAAACTCATCATCAAAATCAAGGTCATATAAATTCTTTTATGTTTTCTTCTGGAAGATTTACAGCTTTTGCATTTTAAAATCAGGCCTATGTTTCACTTTCAGTTAATCTTTGTAAAAGACATAAATTCTATGTCTAGGTTCAAAGCCATGCCCCAGTTATTACCCTGTGGGGACAGGTTTGGCTAGCATGGCTCTGAGAAGCCAGAGGACAGCTTGAGGACCTGTGGCAAGAAGGAAAGACGAAGGAAAGGACACTGGAAAATGTAGCTGGAAAGGAGACAGGGCGAACTTTGTCATTTGTCTCAGGCTAGCTCTGTAACAGTGGAAACACATTCACTCATTTTTAATAATGTAAAATTTGGACCATTGAAAGATTCAAATAATGGCTGTAGGTGGTCAAAAAGGAGGATTCTGGCACTTTTGTTAGTGAAACATTATCCATACCTTAGTTGTTTCATCAAAGGACACATTGAACTGGGCTGTGGCAACCGCAGCCTCCCCTTGTGCCCAATCCCCACTCCGCATGCGTGATCTGCTCCGGGGAGCGGGGGGATTGCTCCACTGTGGAAGGTGCTCACGTGTGGGAGCCCAGCACCTCTCTCAGCCGGCCTTTGTGTTCTCCTAACTCTATCAGTAGTAGAATAAATAAAGTAGAACTTTAACCTTCAGATTGCTAAAACAAATGTTTTCTGTGTTACTGTTTCTTTAAATGTGAATAAAAGCCTCCTTCCTTCCTTCCTTCCTTCCTTCCTTCCTTCCTTCCTTCCTTCC
>NC_045436.1:3491796-3504535 GCF_002776525.5 Piliocolobus tephrosceles | reverse complement strand
CTTTCTTTCTTTCTTTCTTTCTTTCTTTCTTTCTTTCTTTCTTTCTTCTTTCTTTCTTCTTTCTCTCTCTCTCTCTCTCTTCTTCTTCTTCTTTATCCTCTTCCTCTTCCTTCTTCTTTTCAATTTTATATGGTGCTAAGACAATATCCCAGGACCACCCTATTCGTAAAGTGCCATCACCCAAACTTGTCATAGGATTGCTTTAGAACTGGATTGTGATGATATAATAGCAATGTCTATCATGCCTTTATTGTGAGCTTGGTGCTATACTAATTTGTATAAAGATGATCTCATTTAATATTCCCAATAACCTGCAAGAGCTGATGGTATTTTCCCTGTTTTATGGATGAAGAAGCCGAGACTCTGACGGGTTAGGTGGCTTGTCTGTGGACACTCCCTCAGTAAGCAGCAGGGCTGGCTGGCAGGCTTGCTCTGACCCCATCAGCAATACTCTCCACTCCCCTGTCACGTGCCTGCTGCTGGAGGATCTCCAATCACTCAGCTGAATTTTAATTTTATCTTGCGGATGAAGAGTCAAGTTTGAGAGTACACTGAACAGAATTTTTTCACGTACAGTTGGTACTATGAATTGTAACTATGTAAGATTGAATTGAGAGCTGACAGGGGAGCTTTGCTTGGCAAAAATCAGAAGTGGGGAAATTAAGACTAGGCTGGAGCTAATGTACGGTGACGGAGACTTCTAAGGCTCATTCATATTTCAGCCTCCTCTCCATCTGGGCTTCTCCCACCCCCCAATTCTGCTGCAATTAGGCAGAGCTATGCTACAATTTCTGATGAATGAATGGTGGTGAAAAATTATGTAGCTTAAAAGGCAGGAACATTTATTTACTTGTTGGTATAAAATGTGTAGAAATAGGCCAGGTATGGTAACTTATGCCTGTAATCTCAGCACTTTGGGAGGCCGAGGCGGGCGGATCAGTAGAGGTCGGGAGTTCCAGACCAACCTGACCAACATGGAGAAACCCTGTCTCTACTAAAAATATAAAATGAGCAGGGCGTGGTGGCGCATTGCCTGTCATCCCAGCTACTTGGGAGGCTGAGGCAGGAGAATAGCTTGAACCCGGAAGGCGGAGGTTGCGGTGACCTGAGATCATACCATTGCACTCCAGCCTGGGGGACAAGAGTGAAACTCCATCTCAAAAAAAAAAAAAAAAAAGTCAGGAAATGTTGCCTCCTGTTGTGACCATCACTTGGATTCATGTGGGGAAATCTCACTCGGCATTACCGGGGGGCCAGTCAACTACAAAGTTGCCCAGACACACAGAGGATTTTGCACAAATGAGAAGTCAACTTGTTCGGTTTTAAGCCACAGAGACTTGAGGGTTGGTGGTTCACGTGGCATCACCTGGCCTTCCTGGCGCTTGGGCTCTCCATTAGCCTGTTACCTCCAGTTTAGGTGACAGGCACACTGTGACATGGTCCCTCCCCGCCATGCTCACAGTTTATGTTATATGATTTTGAAATAATTCAGATTTCTCTGGAAAAGCTTCTGTCATTTACTTCAGTCTGGAGGTCGAAGATCCTCCACAGAGCAGGCACCAGCCACAGTTTTAAAAGGTGTTCCTATGATCTCTTATTTCCTGCAGAGGGAAGGAGTTGGGTTTTTGTGTTGTGCCTACTGCAGGGAAGGGGTTGGAAATGGATTCTCTCACTGGGGTTATTGAGGACCTGGACCGAGGCGCAGGTGTTTCTGGGCAGTTTAGAGATCATTCTTACTCTTCTTCAGCATTGAAAATAAAAAAAAAGGAAGGTGCTATTTCAGTTCATACACTGTAACAAAATTAGTGACATTTAGCTTTCCAATTTACCCCATTTTTTGAGGTAGCAGAAATTCAAGCTGTAACACTATCACCACCTGTGAAGGGATTTATTGGTAGGGATGGAGTTTATTATAAACTGAATCCTCGTGTTGAGTGGAGTGGGCTCACATTCAACAGCTACTGCAACAGTCATGGGGGTCACATTTCACTAAGTCATAAGGATTCTAGTAAAACAAATGTAAGGCTGGGTATGGTGGCTCATGCCTATAATCCCAGCACTTCAGGAGGCTGAGGCAGGGGCATTGCTGGAGCCCAGTTAAAGACCAGCCTGGGCAACATAGTAAGACCCTGTCTCTACAAAAAGTAAAAAATGAACTGGGTGTGGTGTCGCTCACCTGTAGTTTCAGCTACTCAGGAAGCTGAGGCAAGAGAACTGCTTGAGCCTAGGAGGTCAAGGTCACAGCAAGCTATAATCACACCAGTGCACTCCAGCTTGGCAACAGAGTGAGACGCTGTTTCCAAAATAAATAGGTGCATATATTTGCATATGTACATGCATCTATGTGATAGATGCATCTATTTTATATGTACGAATCTATTAATATAGATGCATCAATTATACATAAAAATAGAAGCATCAATTATACATATATAATATATATGCATCTATTTTATATATAATATGTAATTATATATATTTATATGTAATATATTATATATAAAAATTATATATGTAAATTATATGAAAATATATCAAATATACATATATAAAGACATATTATTGTAGATAATGTATTATATAAATATATATTATTATATATTATATTATATAAATACATATTAGTTATTGTATATAATATATAATACATTATTATATATTTATAATAAAATATTATATAATATATGATAGATGCATATATATTTTCTATATATATGCAGATATATATTTCAGGGCTATTTGAGTAAAAGTAAAATTATGGAATTGATTCTCAATGAAATTAGCATTCTTAAATAAAATGGTAGAATTAACCACTTTTCTGAATTACATCATTATTTTCACATTTTGAAGCATTTTACTTTTCAGCAACTATTTGCACAGTCGGAATCTAGAGGAAACGCAGAGAATATGGGATGCCATCCTGGCCTGAAATTTCAATCCCAAGAGCACTGACTGCCAGATAATCAGTGTGAATGAGAAGGAAGACTTCTACTCAAATTTAGGACTAGATTAAAATTATAGATCAATCTACAGATAGATAGAATTAGATTAATTTATATGCATTAATATGTATATATAATTATACAGAAAATGTGGTTATTATGTATTAGAATAAAGTTAAATTATACACTTGTGTATACACACACGTACGCATATATATACATATATGTGCCATACTAAGCATTTTGAATATGTAGGTAGGAGAAAAGAAAGAAATGAGTAAGAGAAGGAGGGAAAGAGGGAAGGAAAGAAAACTAGATTATACTAGAATGAAAGACATCAAAATATTAACAATGGTTATTGATGAATGGTGGAATTATAAAACACTGCATGATATTTTATTTAATAACAATACATTGTTCTAATAGTCACTAAAGTAAAGCAACAATGAATGTAAATTAAAAGAAACAACATGAACGGTACTAAGTTCATATCTAAGCATACTTTAAAGAAAAAGAAAAAGTTATTTTATTTTTTAAAATAAGCTTTATTTTTTCATTGAGAAATGCCTCTCATTTGTAAAAGTGTACTCTGAACTTCTGATTTCCATTCCAACACACAAAGAGCTTGACGCCATCCCTCACATCCTAACAACAGGAACAAAGCTGAATGAACTGAACATCAGCAACTTTTCTTGGATCCGTCAGAGAATTGAGGTCACTGGACGTGCCACAGCCTTAAAATTGGAGAGGCAGACAGACAAACACGGAGAATTATAGCTTACCAAACACAGCCCAGCAGCAGAAACCACCACGGAGCCAGCACTGGGGTATGAAAACTTAGACTGCAATTAACCAATGTCTGAAGGCGCTTGAGCATTAAAAATGCCAGAAGGGGGCCCGGTCTGTGGTGGGTGCTCACTTTTGTGAGTTTTACCTCCAGAAGCTCTATGGTTCTCACGGTGAGAAAAGAAAAAAATCCTCTCTTGCTTCTCAAAGGGAGCCGTTTTGAGACATGCCCAGAGCATTCTGTGCTCCTTAACGAGACCCATCTTCTGAATTTCTAAGGGAAGGCAAAAGATGCAGATGACTGACACAGTATTAAAGGAAAAGAACCGCGCTGAAGAGCTGGCATTACCTAACTTCAAGACTTACCATAAAGCTGTGGTAATGAAGACAATGTGGTACTGGTGAAAGAATAGACAAATCGACCAGTGGAACAGGGTAGAGAGCCCACACCCACACAGATCCGATCAAGCAATCTTTGAAAAGGGAGCAAAGCCCTTTCAGTGGAGAATGGACAGTCTTTTCAGAAAATGGCTCTGGAACAACTGGATATCTGCATGCATACGAATGAATTAGACAGAGTTTTCTTATATATTTCACAAATAATTAACTAAAGATGAATCGAAAGTCTAAATGTAAAATGTAAAACTATGAAACTCCTAGAAGATAATAGGAGAAAATCTAGGTGGCCTTGGGTATGACGATGACTTTTCAGATACAACACCAAAAGTATGGCCCGTGAAAGAAAAAAATTAGGTCAGACTTCATTAAAATTAAAAACTTCAGCTCTGCAAAAAACTCTGTTAAGAGAATGAACAGACAAGCCACAGACTAATAGAAATCATTGCAAAAACACACACTTGATAAAGGATTTGAATCCAAAATACACAAAGAACTCGTTTTTTTTTTTAGAGCGAGACTCTGCCACCCAGGCTGGAGTGCAGTGGTGAGATCTCGGCTTACTACAACCTCTGCCTCCCTGGTTCAAGCGATTCTTCTGCCTCAGCCTCCTGAGTAGCTGGGACTACAGGCACGTGCCACCATGCCTAGATAATTATTTGTATTTTTAGTAGACACAAGGTTTCACCGTGCTGGCCAGGATGGTCTCGACCCCCTGACCTTGTGATCCTCCCGCTTTGGCCTCCCAAAGTGCTGGGATTACAGACAAAAAACTTTTAAAACTTAACAATAAGAAAACAAACAACCCAATTACAAAATGAGCCAAAGATCTGAACAGATACCTCATCAAAGATATACAGATAGAAAATAAGCATATAAAAAGATGCTCAACATCATATGTTATTAGAGAAATGCAAACTAAAGCAACAAGAAGACACCACTACATACCTATCAGAATGGCTAAAATCCAAAACACTGACACCACCAAATGCTAGAGAGGATGTGAAGCAGCAGGAGCTCTCATTCATTGTTTAGTCCTTACAAAACGAAACAAACTCTCATCATGTAACATGGAAAATGCACGTCTTGGTATTTATCCAAATGGGTTGAAAACCTATGCATATATAAAAGCCTAAATATAGATTGTATATGCTCATTCATAATTGCCCAAACTAGAAAACACCTAAGATGTTATCAAATAGGAGAACAAATAAACTGTAAGACAAGGTTGTAATGGAATATTATTTACCAATAAAAAGGAACAAACTATCAAACCATTAAAAGACATGGGGAAATCTTAAAGGCATATTGCTAAGAGAAAGAAGCCAATCTGGGCCGGGCGCAGTGGCTCAAGCCTGTCATCCCAGCACTTTGGAAGGCAGCGGCGGGTAGATCACGAGGTCAGGAGATTGAGACCACCCTGGCTAACATAGTGAAAGCCCGTTTCTACTAAAAATACAGAAATTAGCCCAGCGTGGTGGTGGGCGCCTGTAATCCCAGCTACCCGGGAGGCTGAGGCAGGAGAATCACTTGAACTCGGGAGGCAGAGGTTGCAGTGAGCTAAGATCGCGCCATTGCACTTCAGCCTGGTAACAGAGTGAGACTCCATCTCAAAAAACAGAAAAAGAGAAAGAAGCCCATCTGAAAAGGCTACATGCTGTATAATTCCAACTACGACATTCTGGAAAAACCAAAAGTATGGAAACAGTAAAAAAAAAAAAAAAAAAAAGATTCAGTGATTGTCTAGGATTTTTGAGGAGGAAGGAAAGGATGGATGGGTGGAACACGGGGTTTTCAGGGCTGTGAAGTTATTTGGTATGATTCTATAATGACGGTTTGTAAGTCATTATACATTTGTCAAAACCCATAACGTCTACATGTAACCAAGAGTTAGCCCTAATGTAAACTGTAGATTTTAGCTAAGAATCATGTAACAATATGTTCATCAGTTTTAACAAATGTCCTCCACTAATGCAAGATGTTAGTAGGAGAACCTAGAAGGGGAGGAGAAGAATACATAAGAATCCTCTATATTTTCTGCTGAATTTTTCTGCAAATCTAAAAACTGCTCTATAAAGTCAAGTCTACTACGTTTTAAAAGTGTAGACCAGTTTGGAAATAAGTCCTACTACATAGAGCATGATGGGTGAGCCTAAACTCTAGGTCCAGACTGCCTGAGTGACCTGGAACAAATGAGGTGTGGAAAATAGCAGGAACAGTGTCTGTCCATAGGGCTGGTTTGAAAGAGCAGATGAAAATCTATGGGGAGCAGATGGCCAAGTGCCTCCAGATGATGATAACATTAGATAGAGTTCTTGCAAGATAATATCTACTAATAAGAACTACTCAAAATGGGACCGGGCTCTCTTGTAAAATAGCTTCTGTCGCTCAAGTATTCAAGCATGGACTGATGGATTAATTCAGTATTCCGTATCGGTTTTGAAAAGAAACACAGCATTATAAGGATGATCAAATAGTATGTTCTCTAACATGCTGGAATTTTAGGATTGTCTGAAAGAAGGTGACATGTAAAACCACGCAGGAGATTGTAAAAACCAAACATTCAAGATATTGTGAAGATCACCTTTTTTTACTGCCCATTTCAGCTCATTGTCAAACAAATTTCTACAGAGCCTTGGAATTATATAGTATCAGCATTGGAGAAAACAGTACTCATAAAATTAGCCACACTTTACAGATGCAGAGTAAGACGTGCTAAGAGATTGAGTTTCCAGGATCGCACAGCTAATCAGTGATAAAGTTGAGTTTAAGCTGTTGCTCTAAACCTCCCTTCAGGACTCATTTTATTACATACGCTGCCATGATTACTATTAGTCACAGTAACAGTTTCAAAATCCTAAAGACCCCACATTTGCATTGAAACCAAGACAATTTGGTGTTTCTTTCTGGAGTGCCTCATCAAAGCTCCATGGTCATCACCTTTTTGGGAGAAAATGTTTCCAGCTGCCACTCTTTGTAGAAGTTGCTCCCATTTGCTGTTCTATGTCCATAGTGCTGCCAATCAAAATTTTACAACACGTGGGCGATGACATTTACTGACTAACATCATAATAGCACCTTCATGCTAAACAATTTTCAAATCACTATTATATTACCTCTTTGTAATAGGCTTATGAAGTTGACAGGACAGAATTTTATTTTAATCTTCATTTTATAGATGGCAAACTGGGATTCAGAGAAGTTTCATGACTCACCTACATTCATAGAGCCAATCGGTGCATGAAGTGGGTTTTGACATAAATCTTCTGGCTTCTTAATCTGGTACGGCCTCACTTGCTGTTGCTATTTGGAAATAAGGTGTTACAGAAGCTACTTCATACGCTTGATTCAAAGTCATTTGCTTGGCTAAAGAAATAACGTCTTAACAATAATTCTTTAAAAATATTTTGTAATATTTGATATAGGCCAAAGAACATAAGTAAGCTATATGCTACCTTCTATGAAACATAATAATAAAATAAACACCTGTGAACTCACCCTCTCAAAATACCTTGAAGCTACCTGTGTGTCTTCTTCATATTATTACTTTGTCTCTCCCCCAAAGGAAATGCTTATCATTACCTCTTTTAAAAACTATTTTTTTTAAGTTAGCACAACATTATCTGTATCTACAACATTATATTGTTTAGCTTTGTTTGTTTTTAAGTTACATTAAATACTTTTCCAGGCTGTATACTGTCTTCAGCAAATTGCTCTTTTCATTCAATATTTGATTTAAGATATCTTATTTTATGTAACAGTTTATCCATGTTCTGCTAAATCATATTCCATCATGTGAAATACCACAAAATATTTATGCATTTTTTTTGCATTTGGGCTCTCTTGTAAACTAGTTGCATGTCCCTCAGGTATTCAAGCATAGACTGATGGATTAATTCAGTATTCCGTATTGGTTTTGAAAAGAAACACAGCATTATAAGGATAATCAAATAGTATGTTCTCGAATGTGCTGGGATTTTAGGACTGGCATTTGGGTGGACATTTGGGTTGTTGACAACTTTTGTCTGTTGCGAACAACCATAAATGGAATTTTTGTGTTTGTCTCCTGTGCACACATGCAAGTATTTACAACTGGGTATGAAATTGGTGGGTTAAGGACGAGACAAGTATTCAAACTCATGAAATGCTGCCATACTGGTTTCCAAAGCTGTTGTGACAATTTGAGTTATCAGATCTTAATTTTTTCCAGTCTACGGTTGATAAAATACATCATTGAGATCTCAGGATGTATTTCCTGAGAAGCTAATGAGGGTAAATTACTTTTTGTGGTGATTTGTTGCTTTCTTCTCTGAAACAATTATTCATGTCTTTCGTCCATTGTTGTTTGTTTCCTTTGCTAGGTAGGGATTTTTTCGGTCAAATGTAATGTATGCATGTATCCTCTCCCAGCTTATGGCTTTCCTTTTCATCTTCTTTCTAAAGTATTTTTTTTTTCTTTTCTTTTTTTTTTTTTTTTTTGACAGAGTCTTGCTGTTGTTGCCCAGGCTGGAGCACAGTGGCGCGATCTCAGTTCATTGCAACCTCCGCCTACCCGGTTCAAGCGATTCTCCTGCCCCAGCCTCCCGAGTAGCTGGGATTATAGGCAACCGCTGCAACGCCCAGCTAATTTTTGTATCTTTAGTAGAGACACGGTTTTGCCATGTTGCCCAGGCTGGTCTTGAACTCCTGACCTCATGTAATCCACTAATCTTGGCCTCCCGGAGTGCTGGGATTACAGGCGTGAGCCACCGCACCCGGCCTAAAGCATTTTCATGTGCTCAAATATTTCATATAGTGAACAGTCTTTTATAGGTCATATTAAAAATCCTTCTTCACTATTAAGTTTATAAAATTGTTTTTCTAAAACATGTAAAGGGTTTTGTTTCCCATTTAAGTCTTTAACCCGTCAGGAATTTACTTCAGTATACGGTAATAGTAGGGATCCAGCTTTTCTTCACATGGATAACCAACTGTCCCCACACAATCTTTTGAAAACCTGATCTTTTCCTCAGTTCCAGGCAGTGTGACCACCGCTTTCTTATTTCAGTTTTCTAGATCTTTGAGGGTCTGTTTCTTGGCTTGTGATGTTGTTCCTCTGTTCAGTTTGTGGATCCTGCTGCCCGTGACTTAACTAACATTGCTTTACAGGCTGTGTTGATATCCAGTAAGAACTGCTCTCACAGATTCTCAACAGAGTCCTGTCTATTATATGCTTGCTATTCCATGTTAACTTTAGAATCATATTTTTGTCAGGTTTGTCAAAAGCAGCAGCAGAAAAAAAAAGAACCTATGGGTCTTTGACTGGAATTGGATTGAGTGTAGGTTATACTATTGATTGTACTGTCCCAAACTTGGTAATATTGATTCTTTCTATCCATGAACATATTATAGAATCTCTTCATTTCTTTTGTCTTTATTATTATCTTTCATTATCTTTTTTTTTTTTTTGTTCTCCATAGTGGTTTCAAACATCTCTCACTAATTGTATTTCTAGGTGTCTTACTTTTTAAGTATGTTTTATTTGTACAGCCACACGGGCCTGCTGATTTCTCTGTACGAACAATTTTGACTATAGATTCAATTATTTTAATGGCAAAAATACTTGTCTTAATAGAATATCTGAAGAGACTAAGAGGTTAAAAATATTTTTCTGCAGAGAGGAATTGAATTTTCTTCTGCTGGGAGCCAGGGAGCACGTCTGACCTGGAGCCACTGCAGCACCTTTGTGGGGTCCCACTCCGCTGCCCACAGCCCTGCTGCCTCTGGATTGCTGCTGGCATCTGGCCCTCAGGGAAACCAAGCTTTTCTGTGAATAATACCTAGTGAATGATATTTTCTGTGACTAATACCTAGTGATTGATAGATATTTTTATGTGAATAATACCTAGTGAATAATACTTTATGTGACTAATACTAAGTACTTAGGGCCCTGATTTTAATTCAAGTTATTATAATAAAAATTTATTTTCTTTATTTTGTAATTGGCCCCTTTGATATTTCTCTGATTTCCAGCGAGCTCAGAAATGCACAAAAGAAAACTAAACATGTTGTACGGAGGACGTAGATGCTTTTCAGTGAAAGGACGCTGTAGAATATCCAGCCTGACCTTCTGCCAAAAATAAACACCTCCAGACTGACTCTTAGGTAGGCACTTGGCAGTATGCACGGCGCCCCACTCCTAACAACAACAACAAAACAACAAATTTTGCATCACACTGAGTGTGATGAAGGGTAGCTGAGAAGCATTCCTTTTTATTTAGAGATAATCACTGCCTATCTTAAAGAAAGATCTTTCTTGATTTGTACTGTTGCTTGGTTATTTATGATGTTTCAAATGAAAAATAACATGGTTCTATCTACTAATTTGTAGCTTGGTTTACATTAACACACACATACATTCACACACACACACTCAGAGTCCATCAAATAAGTGGGACTATCCAAAGATTATTTGGGGGAGTATCACTCATAGGAAATACATAGACTTGACAAGTAGATGTTTAATTGCATCAGTGAGTAAGCCACCCCTGGCAATGTCACTGCCCCCCAAGTTTGTTACGCAACTACCACTCAGAGTGGCACAATGAAAATATCTCAATGCAGCAGCAATGCTATGAAACGCGTACCACGTGTAGGCACCATGTACAGTCACACGACTCCTGTTTATGTATGTGCTTACTTGTGTTCACTGGAAGCCTTGCCTTGCTTGTCATTATTGAATTCCAGTGAGGCCTGCATGCGGCAGGTGTGCCCAGCTGCGACTGGCCAAGCTGCCGTTTGTGATCGTGCTCCTATCTTTCCGAGCCATCTGCTCACTCTTAATTATGTGGACTTGAATATTTGGGCATGACTCTCAAGCATTTTTCCAGGGGCTCCTGTCACTCACCACTCTTGAATGTGAGAACTGCCTTGTGCATCACTGTGTCAACCAGCTAGCCTGGTACATGTTTGCTGTACCGAACTCTTCAGATGGGGCTGGGAGTAAAGGATACAACTTTTCCCCTTCTGGGTAAGCTTGGTTATTTATGACATTTCAGATAAAAAATAACATGGTTCTATCTACTAATTTGTAGCTTGGTTTACATTAACACACACGTACATTCACACACACACACTCAGAGTCCCTCAAATAAGTGGGAATATCCAAAGATTATTTGGGGGAGTATCATTCATAAGAAATACATAGACTTGACAAGTAGACGTTTAATTGCATCTCATCCTAAATGCCACAAACAGAGCTAAAATTATTTATCAGCCTCTTTAGAGAGTTGAGCTCTGCTTGAACAATGCGGCCAAATTAACACTCAGGCTTGTGTTTGCCCTGATTTTATACTTCATGCACATACAGTCTGGATTCCATTCTATCTAGTTTGTGAAAAGGTTTTCACCATTTACTCTTTTTCAAATAGCTAACATTTCTGGTGAGCTTACAAAATGTATGCTATGCTGTTATGCTTAGTAATACAACAAAAAGAAAGGGACTAGGCACCAGCCCTACAGAAACTCTGATTCTCCTATAAGAATTAGATACACAGGCCAGGTGTGGTGACTCACACCTGCAATCCCAACACTTTGGAAGGCTGAGGTGGGTGGGTCATAAGATCAGGAGTTTGAGACCAGCCTGACCAACATGGTGGAATTCTGTCTCTACTAAAATACAAAAATTAACCAGGTGTGGTGTGGACACCTGTAATCCAAGATACTAGGGAGGCTGAGGCAGGAGAATTGCTTAAACCTGGGCGGTGGAAGTTTCAGTGAGCCAAGATTGCGCCACTGCACTCTAGACTGGGCGACAGAGCAAGACCGTCTCCAAAAACAAAAACAAAAACCAAACCAAACCAAACCAAAACAAAGAATTAGATATACAGTTGCAAGAGTGTAAAAAGTGCTTTGAAATATGTACATACAAAAAATCAGGACAGTAACTGAGAGTAATTACTTCTGCCTCAGCCAGGAAAGAATGAACATGGGAAATTATATTTGAGCCACATAGGAGTTTTCCAGGAGGAGCACAACATGCACATGTCATGTAGAGGGAACAGCATGATGTAGTGGAATTGCAATGAGAAAAGCATGAGTTTCCATTCTGGACTCATCGCTCTGCAGTATTTGGTTAACAATCACTTTCCTTTGAGAGAATCATTTCTTCTTTGCAAATTAGGCACAATTACTTATCTCAGACATAGCATAGGACTGACTGAGATGAATTATGGGTGCTTAGCTCAGCACATCACTCCTAAAAGTCAGTCAAGTGGAGGTAGTTACAATTTGCAAAGACAAATAAGTCAAATGCAGGAGGCTGAGGCAGGAGGATCACTTGGCCCAGGAGTTTAAGACCAGCCTGGACAACATCGCAAGACCCTGTCTCTACAAAAAATAAAAAAAGTAGCCCGGCATGGTGGCTCACGTGTTTAATCCCAGTACTTCAGAAGGCTGAGGAAAGACTGCTTGAGTCCAGGATATCAAGGCTGCCGTAAGCTGTGATCACATCACTGCTTTCTAGCCTGGGTGACAGAACAAGAACCTGTCTTTTAAAAAATAAAACATAAATTGGTCACGAGCAAGAAATAAAATGTTGGTCAATTTTTTTTTTTTTTTTTTTTTTTTTTTTTTTT
>NC_045436.1:3439224-3491696 GCF_002776525.5 Piliocolobus tephrosceles | reverse complement strand
GGCTAATTTTTTGTATTTTTAGTAGAGACAGAGTTTCACCATGTTAGCCAGGATGGTCTTGATCTCCTGACCTCGTGATCTGCCCGCCTCAGCCTCCCAAAGTGCTGGGATTCCGGCGTGAGCCACTGTGCCCGCCTGGTCAATAATTTTTAAAATATTTTCCAGTGAAGTCCATAGTATCCAGAGTCTCATTCCTCCTTGTCGATTTACCATGTGTATTTGATCTGACTTTGAAAACATCTTTGAATAAACTGAAGAGTTTGAAGATGGTGAAGAGAAAAATGCTTTGCCCAACTTTACTGTTGTTTAATTAAACTTTTTGTTTTGAGATAATGGTAAGTTCACATATAGTTTTAAGAAACAATACGGGAGATCCCAGGTACTCTAGTAAGTTTACCACAATGGTAACACTGTGCAAAACTATAGTAGAATAACACAACCAGGATATTAACATGGATGCAGTGGAGATACAGAACGTCCCCAAGACCACAAGCATCTCTCATGTAGCCCGGTTATAGCCTAACCCACTGCCCACCTGTCCCCACCCCTCCCGAACTCTGACAACCACTAATCTAGTCTCCATGTCTATCATTTTGTCATTGCAAGAATGTTATGTAAATGGAACCATCTAGCACGGGAACCTTTTGGGATTGGCATCCCCCTCCCTCACTCATGGTTCCCTGAAGATTCAGCCAGTTCTTTAATGTGTTGGGGGTTCATTCCTTTTTGTTGCTGGGTAGTGCTCTATGATATGGGTGTACCACAGTTTAGCCATTCACTTGTTGAAGGACAACTGGGTTATTTCCAGTTTTTGTCTCTTATGAATCAAGTTGCTCTAAACATCCATGTATAGGTTGTTGTGTAAACAACAGCCTTCATCTCTCTGGGATCAATGCCCAAAAGAATAATTGCTAGGTCATATGATAGTATGGGTGTGTGTTTAAGAGACTGTTTCAAACTGTCTTCTGAGTGGCTGTAGCAGCTCACATTCCCACCAGCGCTGCATGAGTGGTCAACTGTCTCTGCATCTGTGCCAGCTTTTGGTGTCCTTTTTTTTGTAGCCATTTTAACAGGTATATAGTGACGCCAAGTGATTTTACTTTACACTTCTGTAATGACTAACTTATTAAGGATCTTTCATATGCTTATTTGCCATCAGTAACATGTCTGTTTATGTCTTTTGCCAATTTTTTAATTGGATTTTTGGTTTTTACTGTGGGGTTTTCAGAGTTGCTTTTATGTTCTGCGTATTATTTCTTTGCTGTATATGTGTTTTGCAAATATTTTCTCCCACTCTCCAATTTGCTTTTTCCCTGTCTTTTCAGGATCATTGGTAAAGCAAGCAAAAGTTTTAGTTTTGATGAAGTTCGATTTTCAATTTTTCCTTTCATGTCCTGTGCTTTTGGTATTGTCTAATTCTTTGCTTAGTCCTAGATCTTGAAGATTTCCTTAATTTTTTTTCTAAAAATTTGCACATCTACATTTGACATTCAAGTCTATGATTCATTAATTTTGTATAAGATGTGAGAATAGATCAAGGTACATTGTTTTTGCCTACGGAGATCCAATTGCTCCAAAATTCAATTGGGCATATTTGTGGGGATTTTTTTTTTTTTTTTTTTTTTTTTAGTTTACTATTCTGTTCTATTTATTTACACGCCTATCCCTTTGCCAATACCACAGCCTTGATTACTATAGCTATATAAAGTCTTGAAATTGGGTAGACTGATTCTTCTCACTTTATTCTTCATTTTAGAAAGTGTTTTTGTTATTTCTGTTTTCTGCTTTTTCATAGAAATTTTACAGCGATCTTTCCTGCATGAATAAAAATTGTTCTGGCTTTTGATAGGAATCTTAACAAAACTGCGCATCAATTTGGGGAGAATAAGTATCTTTACTCCTTTGAGTCTTTCAATCCATGAACACAGAATGTCTTTCCATTTATCTAGATCTTGATGTCTTCATCAGCATTCTGCAGCTGTCAGCACACATAAATGTTTTGTAGATTTACACCTAAGTATTTCATTTGTTGAATGATTGTAAATGGTGCTTTCTATCTTAATTTTTGGTGTCCATGTATTCATTGTCAGTGTATGCAAATACAATTTATTCTATATTTAACTTGCTGAATTCACTTCTTCATCCAAATCTCACATCTTATAGAACATTAACCCAAAATGAATCATGAACTTAAATGTAAAAGGTAGATATGTAAATTTTTAGAAAAAAGAAAATGAAGGAAATCTTCAGAATTTAGGGCTAAGCCTAGAGAGTTCTAGACTTGATATCAAAAGCACAGTGCATACAAGGAAAATGGAAAAATCAGAATTCATCGAAACTAAAACTTTTGCTTTGCAAAAGATCCTGAAAAGAGAAAAAAAATTATGGCATGGAAGAAAATATTTGCAACACACATATATGAAAAACTATGAAGGTTTTTTGGTTACATTTTTTGTTTTTGTTTTTAAATTGCTTGAGATTTTCCGTGTAGAAAGTCACATCACCTGTAAATAAGGGCAGGTTTATTGCTTCCTTTTCAATCTGTATGTGTTCTTTTCTACTTTATGTCTTATTCTGCCGACCAGAACTTCTCGTACTGTGTTGAATAAGAGTGATGAGAGTAGGCATGCTTGTTTTGTTTCTCATCTTAGGGGGAAAATTCAGCCTTTCAACGTTGACTACAATATTTGCTGTAGGTATTTTGTAGACGTCCTTTAATCAAGCTGAGGAAGTTCTGTATTTCTATGTTCTGAAAATTTTATCTTTTTTTATTTTAGATATTTTTCTTTCTCCAAATTTATTCATCAGGAGTGACTGAAATAAAAATATAATTGAGTCCTATCATCATTATCATGGAAATGGCTTTAAGAGAAAACTGATCAGATGAATATTATTGCTTCCCATTTTCAATCAGCAAACAGTTGCCACTGATAAATTTACAGTCAGGAGTCTGTCAAGAATGCTCAAGATATGTTATATAATACAACATGCCTGTTCGCGGGGGAAGCACCCTGGGAAATAACTTGTGTGTACTTCTGATTTCATCATACAAGACAAGCACCAAAGCACCACCCATGCCTCTGAGAACATTGGACCATGCACCCTTGAAAAAAGCTCTGCCTCCTTCACCATGAGCAATCTTCCTCCAGCAGTGAAGCATGCCTGTGTACATGATGTCAGTTGTACCCTGACTGTATCATCACGCTGTGGCGAACAGTGTCAAATGGATAGGAAGTCAACCCAGCAACGGCAGTGACGGACTGTGCGATCATCCAGCTGATGACCATGTGAGTGTTCCTGGAATCTGGAAGCTTTCTTTTTGCAGTGTCATAGACACCGATAGGCATCTCGGTAGATGATAATACCCTGCACAGACACGTTAGAGCCTTGGTACAGGCCTTTAATCCCATCAGATTTGTAGATCTTAACCAGGCAGTCACCAAGGCCTCGGAATTCCCTTTCAGCGCCAGCTTTACCCACATCAGCTGCTAGATGGGGACGGGTAAAATCAAGGGGATACACAAAACACAAGGATGTGGCCCCAAGGGCACTGCCTGATGCCAGATTCCCTGCAAAATTGAGCCAAAACTGGATCCTCTTGTCCACACCCTCCAGGAAGATCTGCTTGTATTTATCTTTGAAGGCGAAGTTGAGAGTGTAGGTAGGGAAGTATCTGATGACGTTGGCCAGGTTACATGCTGGAAGGACAGGACTCCTGCTCCTTGGGAATACGGAGCATGCAGTCTACAATGCCTTTGTATTGCTTATCTGCAGTGATCTGCTTGCTGGCACTCTGCACCTGCAGCAACAGCTTGATCCCTCCATGGGTGCTACCGCCATCTAGGAGATGGCCACAGCCACTCCACCTGCCAGGAAGTCCTTGGCAAGGACGCAGTGGCAACTGTCATGTTGAAATGAAGAGGAGGCAGGCTGCTGGGGGACGGGACTGGGCGGGAACCGGCTTTGACTCTGCGGCTGCATGGGCAGAAATTTTCATTATGAATAAATACAAAAATATTATAAACTGTTTATTCTGCCTTGATTTGATATAATGTCATTTTTCTTGTTTAGTTTATGTTAATATGGTGGATAATTACTGATTGACTATTGAATATTGAACCAGCCTTGCATCCCTGGAATAAATCCTCTTTGATCATAGTCTATAATTTGTTTCATATATATTTTTTTTCTTTTTCTTTTATTTTTGAAACAGAGCCTCGCTCTGTTGCCCAGGCTGGAGTGTAGTGGTGCGATCTCTTGTGTATGCTCCATGGTCTCTTGGGAAGAATGTGTATACTGCTGTCATTGGGTGCAGGGTTCTATACATGTAAATTAGACCCTGTTGGTTGGTGATATTGTTAAATTCTTCCATATTCCCACTGATTTTCTGTCTAGTTGTTCTCCCAACTGTTGAGAGAAGGGAATTGAATTCTCTAACTATAATTGTGGATACTTCTATTTCTCCTTTCAGTTCTGTCAGTTTTTGCATCACACATTTTGCAGCTTTATTGTTTGGTGCATTCACAGTTAGTATTGCTATATCTTCTTGCTGAAAAACATTTATAATTTATCATTATAAAATGTCCTTCTTTGTCTCTGGTAATTTTCTTTGCTCTGAGGTTTGCTTCATCTAATATTAGTATAGCCAATCCTTTTTCCCTTTGATTAATGCTTGTTTGATATATCTTTCTCCATCCTTTTATTTTCAACCTGCTTGTACCATATTTGAAATGAGTTTCTTGAAGAATCCATGTATTTGAGCCATGTTTCTTAATCTACTTTACCAATCTCTATATTTTAATTGCTGTATTTAGATCATTTATATTCAATGTCATTATTGATATGTTAGTGTTTAGAACTGCCAGTTTATATTTTGTTTTCCCCTTGTTCTGTTTTTTTGTTTTGTGCTCTGTTTCCTTTTCCATGATTTTTTGTGAGTTTTTGAACATTTTTAGAATTCCATTTTGATTTATCTATGATGTTTTTTAGTGTTTCTCTTTGTATAGCCTAATTAGTGATTGTTTTAGGTATTACAATATATACATAACATTAGAATCTAGTGATGTGATTATTTTATCAGTTTGAGTGAAGTATAAAAACCTTATCTTCCTTTATGTGCCTGTATTCCCCCAATTTTTTATTTTTGTTTATTACTTATACTTATTTTTTGAGATGGAGTCTTGCTCTGTCACTCAGGCTAGTATGCAATCTCGGCTCACTGCAACCTCCACCTCCTGGGTTTAAGTGATTTTCCTGCCTCAGCCTCCTCAGTATCTGGGACTACAAGCACATACCACTATTCCTGGCTAATTTTTGTATTTTTAGTAGAGATGGGGTTTTACCCATATTCGTTAGGCTTGTGTTGAACTCTTGACCTCATGATCCACCCGCCTTGGCCTCCCAAAGTGTTGGGCTTACAGGCGTGAGCCACTGTGCCCGGCCTCCCACAGTTTTTTAGTATAGTTTTAAACATTTTCTCTACATATATTTAGAGCCATATCAAAGTAGTTCTACATTTTTTTGTTGTTGTTGAGATGGAATCTTGCTCTGTCTCCCAGGCTGGAGTGCAGTGGCGCAATCGTGGCTAACTGCAACCTCCCCCTACTGGGTTCAAGTGATTGTCCTACTTCAGCCTCCTGAGTAGCTAGGGTTACAGGCATGTGCCACCATACCCAGTTAATTTTTGTATTTTTGGTAGAGACAGGGTTATGCCATGTTGGCCAGGCTGGTCGTCTCAAACTCCCGACCTCAGGTGACCTGCCTGCCTTGGCCTCCCAAAGTGCTGAGATTACAAGCATGAGCCACCATGCCCAGCCAGTTCTATAATTTTTGTTTCAGCTGTCAAACATAATTTAGGCAACTCAAGATTAGAAGGAAAGCCTGTTGTATTTCCCCATATATTTGCTTCCAGTGTTCTTTTTTCCTTTCTGATGTTCCATGGTCTTTTGTTGTTGTTGTTTTGTTTTGGGTTTTTTTTTTTTTTTTGGCTTTTCCTTTTGTCTAAGAGAAGTTCCTTTAGCTAGTCTTTAAAAGTTGATCTCCTAGCAACAAATTCTCTTTATTTTCATTAACCTGAGAATGTCCTGATTTCAGTTTATTGCTGAAGGATATTTTGATCAGTTATAAGATTCTGGGTTAACAATTCTCTTCTTCCAGCAGTTGAAAAATATTATGCCACTTCTTTCTGCCTTCTGTGGTTTCTGATAAGAAATCTTTTTACTGTGATAATTTCCCTGTAAGTAAAGTGTTGTTTTTCTCTGACTGTCTTTTAGATGTCTCCTTTTCTTCATATTTTTAAATTTTAATTACAGTTTGACTTAGGTGTGGATTTATTTAGGGTTTGTTCATTTTCTTGAACTGATAGATTTATGTCTTTTCCAAAATTTAGAAAGTTTTTAGCCACTATTTCTTCAAATATTTTTCAGCTCTTCTCTATTTCTCCTCTCTTCTATGACTCAAATACCAATTATGTTATTTCTTTTGTTACAGGCCTCTCTCTGAGGCTGTTTGCATTTTCTTTTCAGTCACTTTCTCTCTGTTTTTCAGATTATCATCTTATTTACCAGTTTACTGATTATTTTCTCTGTTCCCTCCATTCTGCTACTGAGCTCATCCACTGAGCTTCATATTTTGGTTATTGTATTTTTTAGTTCTAATATTTTCATATGATGCTTCTTTATGTCTTCAACTTATTTGCTAAGATTTTATAATTTTGCTAAATACCTCTATTTATTTCCAGCATGTTTGTGATTGCTTGTTGAAGCATTTTTATCACACTGTATTAAAGTTTTTGTCAGATGATTTTAACATCTCTGTCACCTTGGTGTTGACATCTGTAGTGTCTCTTTTTTCATTTAGTTTGAGATCCCCCTAGTCCTTCATATGACAAGTTACTTTCAATTACAACATGGACATTTTTGTATTATGCTATGAGCTTCTAGATTTTGTTTAAGCCTTCTGTCTTAACTGGCTTTTCCTGACACTATTCTGGCAGGAAAAATGTGGAGGGTGCTGTCTAGTTACTGCCAAATGGAGGCAAAAGTCCCAGGTTCCTCACTTGGTCTTCACTGGCATCTGAGAGGGTGTTTCTTGTAATTCTGAGTGGGGCTAGAAGTTCTAGCTCTATGCAGGATCCCCACTGACATCACAGTGATCTCATTACACCGGGATGACAGGTAAAGTCCTGGCTTTTCACTAGGCCTCCTCTGATACCACCCAAGTGTGGGGGTTCTTAGGGGAGTGAGGAATCTCATGATTGCCAAGTATGGGTGGAAGTCAGTTTGCTTGCGTGGTCTCTGTTAACACTGGGAGGAAGGGTGGAATGAGGTAACACTCCTGTTACTGACTAGTTATTATGAAAATCTTATAGCTCCCTACTTGGCCTTCTCTGATACCACCCTGGCATGGTGTTGTACCTTGGTGCAGTTTCACAAAGGTGGAAGTCTAGGTGCCCCTATGCAGGCTTTGCTGGCTTAGGTGGGGAGAAGGCCATTTTTTTTTTTTTTTTGTGATGTCTGCTTTGAATTGAGGCTTTAGAGGCTCACCTCATTTTATCATAGGGCTTTGTCTTATTGCACTTTGGAGATACTGCTTTTGTTTTTTTTTTTTTAACAAATTGAAGGTTCGTGGCAGTCCTAGGTTGGGCAAGTCCATCAGCACTGTTTTCCGACAGCATGTGCTCTCTTTGTGTCCTTGTTACGTTTGGGTAATTCTTGCAGCATTTCAAACTCTTTGATTAATATTGTAACTGTTATGGTGATCTGTTATCAGTGATTTTTGATGATACTATTGTAATTGTTTTGGAGCAACATGAACCACGCCCATATAAGACAGCAAAATTAATAGATAAATGTTGTGTATCTTTGGACATCTCCACTGACCAGCCCTTCTCCCATCTCTCTCCCTCTTCTCAGCCCTTCCTATTTCCTGACATTCAATAATATTGAAACTAGGCCAATTAATAATCTAGCAATGACCTCTAAATGTTCAAGTGAAAGAGTCACACATCTCTTACTTTAAATCAAAAGCGAGAAATAAGCTTTCTGAGGATAGCATGTCAAAAGCTGACATTAGCTTAAAGCTAGGTCTCTTGCACTGAATAGCCAAATTGTGAATGCAAAGGAAAAGTTATTGACAGAAGTTGAAAATGCTATTCCAGTGAATGTATGAATGATAAAACAGATAGGAAAAAAGATCAAACCAGCCACAACATTCTGTTAAGCCAAAGCCTAATCCAGAGAAAGGCTCTAACTCTCTTTGATTTTATGAAAGCTGAGAGAGCTGAGAAAGCTGCAGAAGAAAAATCTGAAGTTAGCAGTGGTTGGATCATGAGGTTTAAGGAAAGAAGTGATCTCCGTAACATAAAAGTGCAAGGTAAAGCAGCAAGTGCTGATGGTGAAGCTGCAGCAAGTTATCCAGAAAGTCTAGTTAAGATAATTGATTAAGGTGGCTACACTAAACAACATATATTTAGGGTAGACAAAACAGAATTCTACTGGAAGAAGATGCCATCAGGACTTTCATAGCTGGAGAGGAGAAGTCAATGCCTGACTTCAAAGATACGAACCTCAAAGGACATGCAACTCTTGTCAGGGGTGAATGCAGCTGGTGACTTTAAGTTGAAGCCAGTGCTCATTTAACCTTTCCAAAAATCCTTAAGAGTTATGCTGACTCTACTCTGCTTGTGCTCTAGATATGGATTACAGCCTGCATGACAGCACATTTTTTTACAGCATGGTTTACTGAATATTTTAAGCCCCCTATTGAGAACTACTGCTCCGAAAAAAACAAGATTATTTTCATAATATTTGTGCTGTTTGACAATGCAATGGTCACTCAAAAACTCTGGTGGAGACATACAAAAAGATTAATGTTGTTTTACTGCTAACACAACATCCATGATGCATCCCATGGATGAAGGAGTAATTTCAATTTTCAAGTCTTATTATTTAAGAAATCTATCTTTTTAGGCTGTAGCTACCATAGATAGTGATTCTTCTGATAGATAAGGGACAATTAAATTTAACAGTTTCTGGGAAGGATTCACCATTCCTTTTAATGCCATTAAAAGCTTGGAAGGAGGTCCGAATATAAACACTAATGAAAATTTGAAAGAAGCTGATTCCAATCTTCATGAATGACTTTGAAGAGTTTAAGACTTCAGTACAGGAAGTCTCTGCAGATGTGGTAAAAATAGCAAGGGAACTAGAATTAGAACTGGAGTCTGAAGTTCTGACTGAATTGCTGCAATCTCATGGTAAAATGTGAACAAATGAGAAGTTGCTTCTGATGCATGAACAAAGAAAGTGATTTCTTGAGATGGAATTTACTCCTGGTGAAGATGATGTGAACATTGTTGAAATGACAGCAAAGAATTTAGAATATTGCACAAGTTTAGTTGATAAAGCAGAAGCAGAGTTTGAGAGGATTGACTCAATTTTGAGAGAATCTTTACTCTGGGTAAAATACTATGAATAGCAACACATGCTACAGAGAAATCTTTCATGTAAAGAAGAGCTAATCAGTGTGGCAAACTTCACTGCTGTTTTATTTTTGAAAATTGCCACCAGCCATCCCAGTCTTCAGTAACCACCACACTGATCAGCCAGTGGCCATCAACATCGAGGCAAGACCCTCCACCAGCAAAAAGATTACGACTCACTGAAGACTCAGATGATCATTGGCATTTTTTAGCAATAAAATGTTTTTAAAATGATGGCCTATTCATAATGTTTTTAGACATAATGCTATTGCACACTTAATAGACTATGGTATCGTGTAAACATAACTTTTAAATACACTAGAAACAAAGAAACGTATGTGACTGTCTTTATTGTGATACTTGCTTTCGTGTGGTTGCCTAGAACTGAACCCATAACATCTCTGAGGTACTCATGTATCATTTCAAAACATTATCTTGTTGGTTTGTTCCTTTTTCTTTAGCTGGAGAGAGCATTTTTGTCTGAGATTTTTCCCCCCTACACATGCCCAGTTTTCCAGCTTCTTCAGTACCACAGGGGAAATACATGGGGCAAAAGGAAACACCGGGAACTCACCACCATGTCAGTTCCGCTTTTGTCTGGCTTTATTTTTATGTAGTAGTTGAAAAATATAATCAATGTCTATTCCTAGAAATACTGTCTTCACTTGGCTTCTTAGAACACATATGCCCCTGGTTTTCCCCCCTACCTCACTGGCTCATTCTCTTCTTCATTGCCTTTCTTTCTTGCCTTCCAGACCTGTAAGTACTGACATGTTCAGAGCTTGATTCTCTTTTCTTCATATTTTTCTCCACTCTAAACCTGGCTGCATATTAAAATCATGGGAGGCTTGGTGCGGTGGCTCACGCCTGTAATCCCAGCACTTTGGGTGGCCGAGGTGGGCAGATCACAAGGTCAGGAGATTGAGACCATCCTGGCTAACATGGTGAAACCCCATCTCTGCTAAAAATACAAAAATTAGCCGGGCGAGGTGGCGGCGCCTGTAGTCCCAGCTCCTCGGGAGGCTGAGGCAGGAGAATGGCGGGAACCCGGGAGGCGGAGCTTGCAGTGAGCCAAGATGGCGCCACTCACTCCAGCCTGGGAGACAGAGTGAGACTCCGTCTAAAAAAAAAAAAAAATCACGGGAACATAGGATGCAAACACGTATGTCTCTAATTTTAGGCAGTCCTAGTTAATTCTCATATGTCCCCAAGGCTAAAAACAACTATTAGCAAGTTTTTCTAATTTTTAAAGAAACTGTTTCTTTTTCTGTTTTTTAAAAAGCTTTCATGTTTATCAAAATTATATATGAACCCACTCTAAAAAATAAGATGGTTCTTTAAATTTTGTTAACCAAAGGAAAATATATATTCTGGATAGTAACTGCTCTTTATAGACATAGTTTCCAAGTATTTCCTCCCATTCTGTAGGTTCTCTTTACTCTGTTGTTTATTTCCTTTGCCGGACAGAAGCATTTTAATTTCATGTAACCCTGTTTGTCTATTTTTGCTTTGGTTGCTTGTGCTTTTGAGGTCCTTTCCAAAATATTCCATTCCCAGACCCATGTTATGACAGGGGCATTTCCCCTATTTTTTTCCTGAGTAGTTTTATAGCTTCTAGACTTACATTTAAGTTTTTAATCCATTTTGAGTTGATTTTTGTAAACTGTGAGAAAGAAGGGGTCTATTTCATTCTTCTTCTTGTGGATATCTAGTGTTCCCAGCACCATTTATTAAAGATACTGTCCTTTCACCAGTGTGTGTTCTTGGCACCTGTGTCAAAAATCAGTTGGCTGTAAATGTGTGGGTTCATGTCTGGGTTCTCTATTCTGTTCCATTGGCCTACATGTCTGCTTTTTATGTTAATACCATGTTGTTTTGGTTATGAATGCTTTGTAGTATATTTTAAATCAGGTAGTGTGAAGCCTCCAGCATTCTTCTTTTCACTCAGAATTGCCTTGGCTATTCTGGGTTTTTTTGTAACTCCATATGAATTTTAGGATTGTTTTTTCTATTTCTGTGAAGAATGTCATTGGCATTTTGACAGGGATTGCGTTAAATCTGTTGATTGCTTTGGGTAATATGGTCATTTTAACAATATGAATCCTTCCCCATCACGAACATGGATGTCTTTCCATTTTACCTCTTCATTGTTTTTTATAGATTTCCTTGTAAAGTTCTTTTACCTCCTTGGTTAAATTCATTTCTAGGTATTTTATTTTATGTTTTGTAGTTATTGTAAATGGAAGTGCCTTTAACTTTTCTGTCATTTTTTAGAATTCCTGTTATTCATATATTTTCTGCTCTGACCCTTTGATTTTTATATCACTTCTATTTCTTCTTATTATTCTTTCTACTCTATTTTATGAGACTTTTTTTTAAATCAAGTTTTACTTTTCAAGCCTATTGTACTTTTATTTATGCCATAATCTTAAGTTCTAAGAGGTCTTTTTAATTTCCACATTTCCTCCTTTTCATCGTTTTCTGCTCTTGATTTATGAATGTAACATCTTATCACTACAAATATATAAATAACAATGTATTTTTATAATAGTTCATTATTTAGATTTCCTTTTTTTCTGCATAATTTCTTTACTTCTTACCCCAGGTTGCTTTTTAGCTGTTAATTTGCTTTGTTTGGTGTTTATCTTTCCTGTTAAATACTTTCTTCAGATGTCAGTAATCTTGGGTTGTCTGATCACGTATGAATGAGAAATGAACAATGTTTCTGGAAGTTCCTGTCAGTGTGATTGTATGGTGTTGGAAATATGTTTTGGGGATATCCTGGTATTGGAAATAATCAGATGGGGTTTCTCCCCCTTTTGTCCTAGTTGTGTTCCCTGGAGAAGATTCCCTGCATACTCTACTAGAGGTGAAACATGGAAGCTGAGGGGCAAGAGGAGCTGGAGGGAGCACTGGCATTCAGGGTGCATGCATATCCTCACTTTGCCCTTTAGTTTTTGACTCAGTCCTTAGGTGTCCACTGTGCCTTTTTTACTTTAAGGAGAAAGTTTTAAGAAGAAACCTCCCCTACTCTTCCTTTATGCTCCCATAGAATATAAAGCTTCCTCTTTTATAGCCATGGAGTGGGGAAGTTGCTAAGTTGTGTTAATTGGAGAATATGAGCTACATTTCTAGCTAAAGAACTTTAAAAATCCATCTCCTCCCCATCTCTACTAAAATACAAAAAATTAGCCAGGCGTGCTGGCACACACCTGTAGTCCCAGCTACTTCAGGAGGCTGAGGCAGGAGAATTGCTTGAACCCGGGAGGCAGAGGTTGCAGTGAGCTGTGATCATGCCACTGCACTCCAGCCTGGGCAACAGAGCAAGACTCCGTCGAAATAATAATAATAATAACAATAATAATAAAATTAAATTTTAAAAAATCCATCTCCTGTACGTTAGCTTGCTTCCTTGCTTCCTTTTACTTCTACTTCAGAGATACTTGGTGCCACCCATTTATGAGTCTCTGTTGGAAATTCTGGGGTTTAAATGAGACTAGTTTTTAGCTTTCTCCTGATGGTTTAGAATTTGGATTTCTTGAGTTTACTAAGTAGGATTGTCTCACGTCTACTTGTCACCTACATAAATGTGCTGTTTTTCTCTTCTCTTACTCTCTCCATCCTCCTGGCTTCATTTTTTAAACATTACTTTTACTGACATTTGATAGAGTTTCAGTGTTGCAAGGGAGCAAAGTTAGTTGCTTGAGTTCAATCTGCTGTAACATGTCCTAAAGCTTTTCTTTGGTGGGGCACTGGCTCAGGGATGAAGAGTAGAAAAGACAGAACAGGCGATGCTGACTGAGTTTTGGGTTTGGGGGAATGTGAGAGAGTGAGACTGGAAAGAAAGAGGAGATGCTGAAAGTTACGTGGAGAAAGATGGGTGGATGTTGCCATGACCTCCACTTTGGAGTCTGCACTTCCTTATTAGTCTCTGATATTTCAAACAATCCTGCTTAGTGACCTTTGGGATTGCCCCATTTTTTCACTGGAAGTTGAGTGAGGACAGAGGTAGCTGCTGGCAATATTCATGGTGGTGCTGCCTAAGCTTCTGCCTGGGTCACCATACCCACCTCCATTTCATCACTAGAAGAATTCTAAGAACAAGACATGAAGACAGCCTTCCAGGTCAAAAACAGGCCAACCAGGTTTCATCCTCATGCTCAAGTGTGCCAAGGACTTTGATTCCTGCTTGTTCATCCCTTTGGAAAAATATTGCCCAAGCCTCCTACTAACCGCCTGCGTTCCTGAATAGATATTTGTTTGGAGAAGGGTAGGACTTCAGCTAAAGCCTTTAAAATGTGCTATTTGTGTGACTTAAGATAATCAATAGACACTATCGCTAACTTCATATTCTTAAGATGTGAGTGTTTTTTTTTTCCTTTGTAAGTCACCTCAAATCCTAATAGAACAGGAGGTATATTAAGTACTGAAATGAATTAAATATAATCGATTTCCTCAGTTTAGATTATTTGCTATTTTTGGTTTATTGGTTTTCTTAGGGCTGGAATTTAAATGACTGCTAGGTAAATCACCTTTCACCTTTTATTATCTATTGATAAGTAATGATTAGGTTGGCATTATATGTCCCTACACCAAGATACATACTGGAAGTAATCTGTTACTTGCAAAATGTGAAAGTAAGCTAATTTCAGGTCATTAGTTATATTGAAAGTCCTGCTTGTGTCCACATTTCGTGAGTTAAATACAAATTAATCAGAAATATATGGACAAAATTCCCCTTGAAACAGGCACAGACTTAAAAATGAGAATATATGTACTTGATATGAGATTGAGTTTAGGCAATACATAATTTAATAGTTCAAATTATTTAATAAAAACCACAATATCACCGAATGCACCCACATGAATTCCTATAATTTAATATTGAGAATAGGGGTCATATATTTTACTACATATATGTTAGTAAACCATGCACTGAGCATCAAAACTTCCATAAGAGTAGGAGAAGAGGGCGACATCAAGTTTAACATAAACAGTATACTTGGGTCAGGTGCCATCCTTCAAGACAGCATCAATAGCACTCAGAGCACAAGATGCAGAAAGGTGGGAGATGAGAGAGAGAAGAGGCTGTGCAGACTTGAATTTTGAGATTCTGGAATCTTCAAAAGAGGGAGTCTAGAGATAGAGAGAAAAGGCTAAAGTTTGTTAGCACTGTGGAGAAAGCTGGAGTGCAAAGTTCTGTACCCACTGCCTAGGAGTTTGCATTTTCTTATTAGAATCCAAATTTGGGGTCTTCGATACTTCTATCAACAAGGATGTGACGTCCTATGAAGGTACAGAGACCTGCCAGAGGTAATTTACATCAGGCCAGATCTGTTGTTGGTCCTTTAAATGAAGATGCCCATCTTAGTTATCTCTTGCTGTTATAACGAAAATAACACTGACTAGGTGACTTAAACAACAGACACTTATTTCTTACAATTCTGGAGTCTGGAAGTCTGAGATCAGGGTGCCAGCATGGTCAAGTTCTGTGAGGGCCCTCTTCTGGGTTGCAGACTGCCGACTTCTTGTGCTATTGTCACATGACAGAGAGCCAGCTAGATTGTAAGGGCACTAATCCCACTCATGAGGGTTCCCTCATGGCCTCATTACTTCCCAAAGACCTCACCTCCAAGTGCCATCATACTGGGGATTAAATTTCCACATATGAATCTGGGGGAGACACATTCAGTCCTAACAGCCACTTTCCTGGGAATGCAAGCACTAAGGCTGGGTGAGAGCCCAGCATGGACCCAACTGTGCACCCAGGACTGTCTTCTCAAGGGCCTGTCACCCGCTTGTGCCTGCTTTGTGTCTCTCTCATTTTATTCCTGGGCTCTCAATACCCATCCATTCTGAAGAACCATTTGACCCAGTGAATTCACCAACATCAGCTTTTTGCCCTGTACTGGATTAGTTTGGTGGATTCAAACACAATGAGGTCACAAAGTTTGCCAAAAGTTCACTTTTATTGCAGCAAAATATGTAGATATTACTTATGGCATGCAGATCAGCTACTGTGGGTAGGCAGAGGAATTCCCAGGGTTCTAAACCCTATTCCGAAACACGTCTGGGCACTCAGCGGTCACAGACAGGACCCACTGAAACTGACAAGTCATCTTGCCTATGCGTGCTGCCCGTTTTCGGTCCTCTAGAGCTACTGCTCTGATACTAGGCTATTTATTACTCTTATAGGGTAAAAAGAAACAGCCAAAACCATACACACACACAAACACAATCATGATTATATGACTCATATACACAGGTATTTAGCCATTTGAATTGGTTCCTCCTTAAACACTCATCTTTAGACTGTGCACGGTGGCTCATGCCTGTAATCCCAGCACTTTGGGAGGCTGCGGTGGGAGGATCACTTGAGGCCAGGAGCTCAAGACCAGCCTGGGCAATATGGTGAGACCCCGTCTCTGCAAAATATAGAAAAATTAGCCGCCTGTGGTGGCATGCGCCTGTAGTCCAAGCTACTCAGGGGGCTGAGGTGGGAGGGTCGCTTGAGCCTGGGAGATCAAGGCTGCAGTGAAGTGTGATTGAACCACTGCTCTCTAGCCTGGGCAACAGAGCAAGATCCTATCTCAAAATAATAATAATAATAATAATAATAATAATAATAATAATAATAATCTTTAGTTGTTCCCTAGTCAATATCTCATTATACCCCCTCGATTTTGACATCACTGAACTATGAGAAAGAGACACTTTCTCCACCAATCCATTGTCTTATGAATATTTCATTGTATCCCCATGATACCCTCCTGGTTGGTGAGAAAAATATAAATAAGCAGGCTTGCAAGCCACCAGGATGGGAAGCTCCCCAAATGCTTCCCGGACAAGATCCAGGGGAGCGAGGCTGCCTGGCACTTCAGACATTCGTGTCACTGCATTGCTCTTTTAAAATAACTTGCTTTGAGCTGGAGCTCCAAGAAAAAGATAATAATAACAAAATAACAAATGTTTTGATTGACAAATAAAAATTATATATATTTATGGTTTCTTTTCTACATATAATGCTATTCCCTACCCTTCTGGCTTGTTTTGTTTTGTTGTTTTTTGAGATAAAGTCTCGCTCCGTCACCCAGGCTGGAGTGCAGTGGCGTGATCTTGGCTCACTGCAAGCTCCATCTCCTGAGTTCAGGCCATTCTCCTGCCTCAGCCTCCCAAGTAGCTGGAATGACAGGCACCCACCACCACACCCAGCTAATTTTTGTATTTTTAGTAGAGATAGCATTTCACCAGATTGGCCAGGCTGGTCTCGATCTCTTGACCTCAGGTGATCCACCCTCCTCAGCCTCCCAAAGTGCTGGGATTACAGGCATGAGCCACCACACCTGGCCGCCGGTTTGTTTTTTTGTTTTCTGTTTTATTGCTGGAAACTGGACAAAGAAAACTGGAGAAGTCAAATGATCTAATGTTAATCCTGTCCCTAACACTTAAGACACCTTGGACCTAAGCACACAATAAAGAATAAGAAAAATAACGAAAATGAAAAGTCGTATTCATTTTTTCTTACCCCAATATTTAATTTTTTTATTACTATAAACTGGAATATTGTTCTAGTTAGATGAGATTTTCATACATTGTAAGCAAATTTCTTGGAAGTGTATGTCATTTTTAAGATTACAGTAGTATTTAATAATATTGCATTTTACCTAACGAACAGGTAAAATAAAGGAGCTTTGTTATAGAATGATGACCTTATGTGAGAACTGTGGCTGACCACACTGTCCGTTCTGATATTTACATCTGAGGTGTACTCTTTGAGGGGATTCAAACATTATAAAACCCTTTGTAATGGGTTGTATTTTATACAAAATGTTTGTTTTTTCCTGAGAGCAGCCAGGTTGAATTTAAAAAGGATTATAGTACAAGAAAATGTAACTTTTTTTTTTTTCTTACAGAACTATCATGAAGATTTACTTAAATTGACCTTATTTGTAATTTATCCTGATCCCGATCAATGGTGGTTTTAATACTTTGCTGCCTTCAGGTCAAAACAGGTGGACCTTCAACAGGTGACCCATGATGGCATTTGTGCTCTGATAATTACAGCTGGTTGCTTTGTATTTCAAATGAATTTTCCATCCCAGCTAATGGCTCTTTGCTCTCAGACAGGAAAAGGTCTGTAATCGTTTTCTCCCTCCTTAGGAACACCTGAAGCAAGCTTGACCCTAAGCAGAAACTCCTTGCAAACATCCACTGTCAAACTGGGGTCTCAGGGGTTTCCATGTACCGATTACTCATCGAGAAATGCTTTCAGCAAGCAAGATATTCCTGGTCCATCTGGAACAGATTGTTTATTGTCAACAAACCTGTCATTTGTGGGCTGCAGCAGAGTTGAAGAATGAATGTTGGAAATCTCACAAGAAAGAGCTTTGTGATGAGGAAGATGAACAGGCTGCGAGACCCCCAAGCTCAGTGGCAGCTTTGTGCTATCCTATCCCCAACACCACACTCTCCCTGGGAAACCGAAACTCCTCCTGGCAGAAAAGGGCACTCAGGAAGCCACATTGGATGGGCTGGGGAACTCCTAGGTATAGATGCTGCACTTGCTATTACTTTATCATATACATTTCACTAGTTATCAATAACAGTCTGTATCATATATAATCCACTAGTTATCAATAACAGTCTGTAGTCTGTTAAACTGATCATCACATCATCATTGTCATCATGGCTGTGACAATGCAGCAGTCTGCCCTCTCCTTCCCCATTGCCACCATCATCTATATTTACGGAACACACATCTAAATGCATTATTATTTTCATTCTGAACATCAGTGTAAGGGGTATGTATTCCATTGCCTCCCTATCTATGTACCAGGCACTGGGCATTGAGAGGTATATAGATCTTAGTTCTACCATTTACGATCTAAAATAGCTGAAAGTATTGACATAAGGATACTAAAAACTAAATAGAGGCTGGATGCCGTGGCTCATGCCTGTAATCCCAGCACTTTTGGAGGCCGAGGCAGACGGATCACCTGAGGTCAGGAGTTCAAGACCAGCCTGCAACATGGCAAAACTCCATCTCCACTGAAAATACAAATATTAGCTGGATATGGTGGCACACGCCTACAGGCCCAGCTATTCTGGAGGCTGAGGCATGAGAATTGCTTGAACCTGGGAGTTGGAGGCTGCAGTGAGCTGAGATTGTGCCACTGCCCTCCAGCCTGGGTGACAGAGTGAGACTCCGTCTCAAAAAAAAAAGAAAAAAAAGAAACTAAATAGATATAATTTATTGACATTACAGATATAATTTAATTTTAACTATTAAGAGCACAATCAGGACAATTCTATGTTTTCCATATCCATTTCATGTCCCTCCTGGCACCCTGAAGGTTTGCATATTCCGGTTATGTGGGGCCACGCACCCAGTTTGTAGCCAGTGGAATGAGGACAGAAATACCACTATGTTGTAGAAAAGGCGAGCCTTGCCTCTGTTGAGGCTATTCTGAGATCTCAGGGTGCCCAGCTCTTACGTGGAGCGGCAATAAATCCACGGTGCTGGACGTGACATGTACTCTGTGTATGTCTGATCGACAATTAAAAGTCACAGAAAAATTAAAAGACAATTGAAAGTCACAGAGAAATTCAACCTTCAATTGTCTTCACACAAAGGAATGACTCTAGTTGCACATCTGACTGGACAGTTGTAACGCTGGGATATGGCCCTGTGACTGCTGTGTGGATGCGGGCATCCTGGAGCTGGTTCTCCGCTCTGTGGTGACCTGGCTCTCTTTGGATTCTACTCAGCATGGAAGAAGTTACTTAGAGCAAATACTTTACATTTACTAGTAAGATAGCTGCACAGGCTGGGACTTTTCTGACAATGGTAATGATCTCATTAGTTATTTTAATAGTTTAAATAGTGCCTTGGAGAGTAAGAAGATCGACTGTTAGGGGAAGAAAAAACACAGCTGAGTTGTCTTATTAATGAATTGAGCCGCTCATTAGCTAATCTTTTCCAAAGTCTTTAATGATCTCCTGGTTAATGGCTGCTAGAAATACAGAAGTACTTTAATAGAGGGCTCTCAATCTAAAACATTTGCAGCTGTAACATTGATTACCTTGTACATAATAATAATAATAGTAACCCGGCCAACTCTTCCTGTGTGCTTACTATGTGTCAGGCACATGTGGGAACAGAGAATACCTGAAAAGACAAACAGCAGTAATTCATTTGGCTATAGCTAATGGGTTTCTAACTCAAGTTACACATCAATTTATTAAATCAGGTCAATTGATGTAATTAGCCAACTGTTAAAAATTCTACAGATGGAGAGAGCCGGAAGATCCCAATGGTCATGATTTACGAGAAGGCACACATCACACCTTGCCTCTATGGGAAAGAAAATTCATTTTTCACAGACAGTGTAAGTCTCCATCCTGAGGTAATAGAGAAGCGAGTTTGTGATTGTTTTGTTGTTATTGTTGTTTCTCTCCTTAATCTTCCCACCTCGCATTTAAAAACTCAATTAAAAAATAAACCGTGAATATTAGTCACCATGTTCTTTGTTGTAGAAGAAAGAGACAATGTTTCACAATGCCTTAAAATTGAAGTGTTAAGGGATTGATGCCCTCCAGCAGCTGATTTGGAATACCTGGTTACTTCTCAACTCCTAACCAGGACACACAGTAGTTCAGAGAAGTCGCCCTGGGCGTGTCAGGTGGCAGCCAAGCGTGCAGATGCGGGAAGTCAGACTGCACTGAAATGCTGTCTTTCCTTGTGAGAAACTGCGACTTTGCTCAGGTTAATACATTTTCAACATTTCACTTTCCTCATCCCTGGAAATGGAGGCCTAGTACCCACCTCACTGGACTGCTGTGAGGACTCAACTCCAACGCGATGATCCACATGATGTACTGGTATGCAACAGGCATCCAGCAGATGGCAGCTACGATTTTTGTGTTTATCATTAATAATGGAAGTACCACTTGGGCAAGTTCATCTTGGTGATATGATGCTTCAGTTTCCTCTCCTAAGATTTGTTGACCCTCCTGCCAACCAGGACTTGAACCCTGCCCAAATTTCTGTGTATCTTTCTTCAGCTTTGCCAAACTCCCCCCACACCCCCTACTCCCATCCACAGGCTGGACCTGCCTTTCAGTCCCCTCTTCCCACCCGCCCCCCGCCCCCGCCACTGGTTGTATTTCTGTCATGGACGAAATCATCAAAATGATGCTGATGCCACTTGCTTTTTAGAATCAGCGGACACAATGGCTTCCTTCTGTATCCCTGCCCCACGTATCCGCTGAGCACCACGGATCTCAGGACTCCCCTCAGCAGGGACTAGGCTTGACTGTTGTACAGTGAATCACTGAGCTGCCACAGCTGGGGGCACCATTGTACTATGGCATGTTTCCCAGGCTCCCTCCCCAGCTTCTGTCTCCTTTCTGTTGGCTTCATTCCTGGCATGCCTCACATACGAGCACTTTATGTTAGGCTATGCAAAGAAATAAAAACAGCAACTGCATCAAAAGAGGTTCAATTTACTTTTCAACACAATCTTATCATCTACTCCTAAGTTCCCTACTTGGGCAATTAACATAAAACTTATTATTATTGTACTATTTTCTATGTATCAGTAGAAATCTATTAATAAATGCCACTAAAGCGTCCAACTCAGTAATACAAACCTTGTTTTACCCTATCTTATATTGGCTGGGTGGTGGAGATCACACCACTGAACTCCAGCCTGGGCTCACTGCAACCTCTGCCTTCGGATTCAAGAGATTCTCATGCCTCAGCCTCAAAAGTAGCCGGGACTACAGGCCTGCACCACTGTACCTGGTTATTTTTTCTGCATTTTCTGTAGAGATGGGGTCTTGCTGTGTTGCCCAGGCTGGTCTCAAACTCCTGGGCTCAAGCAATCCTCCCACCTCAGCCTCCCAAATTGTTGGGATTACAGGTGTGAGCCATCACACCCAGTCTCACAGCGATTGTTAATCATAATTTGTAATTATTAATTAGAGAACTCCAGCAATATACATGAACTTGGTGATAATTTTACTCTGATAACATATCATATAAAGATAATATAAATTCTGCCAGAATACTCTGTGGCTTCTTCTGCTTCCCAAATGTCCTACATAAAACTATTAATACTTGTAAAAGACTTCAATGAAGAATGAATTTCTCCTAGCTGAGCAAGTGTAATTTGGCTATGACCAGATGAAGGAGCTTTCTGAAGCATTTCTTGATGTGGAAGCAAATGGGAAGGCCTTATGCACAGGCAACCAAGAAAAAGGAAATCTAAACCGTTTAAGATGCAATGACTTTCCAGGTGCAGGTGCATCAGGTACATACTCCGTCTACTATCGGCTTTTGTAACAAGAGCCTCTTTATATAACATGGGCAGTTGGTCTTGTACTCAGTGGGGCCTCCAGCACGGCTCCTGTCTCAGCAAACAGAGTCAGAGGGGTTAGCTCTGCTGTAGGGTGCCTGCCTGGGTGGCAATCCCTATTGGATGGGTGAAAATAGATCATTATTTAAAAGTCTTGATCTGGCCTTTCCCTGTGTTTCCTGTTCTGCTAGAGCTGACAGCTAGGGCTTCTCAAGCTATGCACAATTGCTTTCTGCACTGTGTGTGTGGCTGGAGCCTCCAGGTTAGCAAATGCATGTACTCACTCCAGGATGGTCTTTTCATAAAGAAAACCTGGGCCAGGCTTGGTGGGTCACGCCTGGAATCCCAGCACTTTGGGAGGCCGAGGTGGGCGGATCATGAGGTCAGGATATCGAGACCATCCTGGCTAACATGGTGAAACCCCATCTCTACTAAAATTACAACAATTAGCCAGGCATGGTGGCGGGTGCCTGTAGTCCCAGCTACTTGGGAGGCTAAGACAGGAGAATCACCTGAACCCGGGAGATGGAGCCTGCAGTAACTTGAGATTGCACCACTGCACTCCAGCCTGGGTGACAGAGCAAGACTCCATCTCAAAAAGAAAAACAACAACAACAACAACAACAAAAACCTGATATGTTAAATCATTTCAAATCACGTTTGTCCAACTGGGCCTGTGGGCTGCATGTGGCCCAGGATGGCTTTGAATGTGGCCCAACACAAATCTGTAAAGTTTCTTAGAAGATAATAAGATTATTTTTGGCAGGTTTTCTTTTTAGCTCACCAGCTATATCATTAGCGTTGGCATAGTTTATGCCTGAGACAATTCTTCTTCCAATGTGGCCCATGGAAGCCAAAGGACTGCACACTCGTGCTTCCAATTCTTCTCGGTGCTCTTAGGATAAAGACCCAGGTTCTTCCCACGGACTCTGCACCCGACACAGCCTGGCCCGCACTCCCTCTCGAGCCCCTCTCCCACGGCACGCGGCTGCCCCTCGTCTCGTGTTCACCAGCATGGTCAGCTTCTCTCAGTGCCCGGGGTTCCCGACCTCCACGAGGCCTTTACCATCTCTTCCAGAACTCTGTTCTTCCTTCCAGTTGTGCCTCCATTGTCACTTCCTCTGGAAGCTGTTTCTGCTCTTTCAGACCAACTGGGTGAAATTCTATGTGTGCTTTCTTCTGCATGTGTCTCTCCTCTGTACCACTGGCCACCTTTTGTTTTTTTTGAGACAAGGTCTCACTCTGTCAAGCCATCCTCCAGCCTCAGTCTCCCAGGTAGCTGTGACTACAGTCTCACACCACTACGCCAGGCTAATTTTTGTATTTTTAGTAGAGATGGGGTTTTGCCATGTTGTCCAGGCTGGTCTTGAACTCCTGGGCTCAACGGATCTACCTACCTTGGCCTCCCAATGTTTTGGGATTGCAGGTGTGAGCCACCGTGCGTGGCCCGCTCAGCACGTTTCAATATGACACGTATCTGTGCGATGATGCAGTTCACATTTGCCTCATCTCACAAACTCTAAGCTTCATCAAGCCAGAGACAATGTTGACTTTGTTCTTGATAGCATTTCCAGGGCAAGCATGGCTCCTAGGACAAAGCAAGTCCCCAGTGACACATTTCATTAAAAGCAGAGAAGGATTAGAACTTCATCAGGCTTGGTTGGTGCCGTGGCTCATATCTGGATTCCCAGCACTTTGGGAGGCCGAGGAGAGTGGATCACCTGAGGTCAGGAGTTTGCGACCAGCCTGGCCAACATGTCCAAACCCTGTCTCTACTAAAAATACAAAAATGAGCCTGGCATGGTGGCACATGCCTGTCATCCCAGCTACTTGGGAGGCTGAGGCAGGAGAATCGCTTAAACCCGGAAGGCAGAGGTTGCAGTGAACCGCCGAGATCATGCCACTGTACTCCAGCCTGGGTGACAGAGTGAGACGGTCTAAAATAAATAAATAAATAAGTCATCAGGCTTGATTTTCCAGAGAAGCCAGGTCATCCTCAGTCAGCACCTCCCAGGTCAGGTCCTATTCCCCCAATTGCTCAGCTTTCTACAGCTGCGCCCACCATGGGCCACTTACCCTCAGAGCCCTCATGCCTGCTGCTGACTTTTGCTTGCAGTTGGCCCACTTCTGTTCCTTATTCTGCCTGGAATCCTGCAAGTCTTTGATCCCTCATTCAACCTGCCTCTGGGTGCTCATCACAGGCTCAGTGGGGGGCCTGGCTCCAGTCCAAGTCACCCTCTGTAAGCACCAACCTTGACACTTCATAATTAACGTTGCCAGGAAGCTCTGATGAAGCCATTCACAGGCCCAGGTGATGGTGGAGAAAGCGTCATTCTTCCTGTAAATGCTTCCCACATCTCACTTATTTTCACGACAGGGAGCTTTTTGCTGTCAGGTTTTTGCCTCAGACAGAAATTCATCGCTTTCAGGGCATTATCCCTGTATCAACTCTTCTGTCACTGTGGCTTTGCATTGCTGCATTAGTAACAACAAAAAGGAACTCATGTTTATCAAGAAAAAGCAAACCTTTAAACTTCAGAGGGATACACTGAAAAAAGAAAACATAAAAATGCTCAGAGATTGAGATTGCTTCTTCAAAGCTCTGAACAGACGAAAACACGTTGGTTATTTACATATAGACAAGTTCTTTGGTAAGGTCAAGAGCACATCATTTCCAACTAAATATTCTAAGATATTAACTGTCTTTTTTACCCATGTGAATATCATAGGACCTCCAAGTGAGGCCCAAAGCTCTCCGTTTCTAGAAATGTATTTGCAGTGATAGTCCTGGCACAGCTCAAATCTATCCGAACTTGACCTGAATTATAAATTAATTCTTAATGCTTTTTGCAAAACAATCCACTGCTTTTGGGAGTTAGGAGAATGAGTGTGCTCCTAAATCACTCGATCATCTTGAGATTTGCTGTTTGCAAAACGGGGCAGATTGCCATCTTGACAGACTACCGAAGAAGAAACCCAGAAAAGGGCTTATTGTTTTTGAGATTTATTTCAACTAAGATCTGAACCCCTGAGGCCTTTCTTTGTTAATTTTCCTCTGACTCTCCACATATTTCACCCTTGCCTTCTTTTTAATTTCCCATCTGTCTTGCTCTTTTTAGTTTCCTGTCGAATTTTGTTTGTTTTGTATACTAATTCTTTCTTCTATACATGCCTTTGATTTGTCCCCTAAGTCCTGACCTGTTTCAGGCTGTAGTCTCGATTACTTTCGTCCTGGGACACGTTCCTTTAAGTTGCCCTGATGGGTGAACTCACACCACAGAGGGTCAAGCTCAGACATGTCTTGTGGTGGATAATCTACTGGTTACAATTTTTTAAAAATGGTTCCTACTTAGAAACTCAGTCCTCCAGCACTCATACACATAAACTCTCAATTACTTTCTCAACAAAATTTTTCTTAGTGGTGAACTCATTTTACCAAGAAGTATTCAATATGTCACATAAATTTGCAGATGTAATATTATACATATATATATCCAATAGTACAACATAAATTCAATAGGTCTATAAATCGCATTTCAACTTCATACTCTTCAGATGGGTATAGATCATCATTATTGATGAGTAGATTATCAAACTCAGCGCTTCTCATAGGTGTTGTCATGAAGTGCTGGTGAGTGAGTCACAGTAGGAAAATATAATTTTAACACAAACAGATGCTTTTGAGGATAAAAGAGACTCTATTAACAAGTACACTGGGACAAGCAGCATAAAACATGAACTGCTGTGGGCCAGCTGGCATGTGTGCTCACCTTAGTGATAACTGTCCTGAGGTGTGCCGCAGACCACTTGACAAATAATCACAAGACTGACATGCAAATGAGGCAGGTTCAAAGAGATTGCTTTTTTACAACCCAACATGCCTTCCTGAGTGAAGGGAAATCATTACAGAATTTTTTTTTTTTTTTTTTTTGAGACAGAGTCTGCCTCTGCCACCCAGGCTGGAGTGTAGTGGTGCGATCTCGGCTCACTGAAAGCTCCGCCTTCCAGGTTCACGCCATTCTCCTGCCTCAGCCTCCCGAGTAGCTGGGACTACAGGAGCCGCCACCTCGCCTGGCTAATTTTTTTGTATTTTTGATAGAGACCGGGTTTCACTGTATTAGCCAGGATGGTCTCGATCTCCTGACCTCGTGATCCGCCCACCTCAGCCTCCCAAAGTGTTGGAATTACAGGTGTGAGCCACCACTCCCGGCCAATATTTTTGTTTTTTAAGTTATAAATATTCCTAGGTAGCTTTATATGAACCTTCTTACAGAGTGCCAGCATTATGGGGGCTAATACCTTAAAGTTAAGAGCAGATGAGCTAGACAAAGTTAACCGGAATTTAATTTTTAGGAAATTCAAAGTGAATGTCTGTGAAAACTAGGGTTTATCATTTGTACTAGTTCACGAGTTCTCTTTCCTGAATTCCCAGGGAAGCCAGACTCCCACTTACCACCTTTTGAATCTTGAAACACCCTCTTCCTCCTCATCCAGGACCAAGGTTTCCTAGAAAGCGCTATCATTTTTTTCCAGATTAACCTGAAATAGACAATGTCCATCTGAGATCATTTCAATCTTAAAACGTTGGCATCAAACTCAGGTTCAGGTAATAGTCTTGTACCTGAGTGCGATCTTCCTCTCCCTGAAATGCCCTTCATGTAGTCTCAACTGCCCAGTTCCATGAGCAGAACCCAGGAGCAGAGTGTGGAGTTCTTTAGATATGTCAGCAAGGGATGTGCTGCTTGGGGTTAGGAAGCGACAAATCTGTAAGCAGCAGGAATTTCTTTTCCCTCCAATTTTTCACGCGGTATCTGGAGAAGCAAAGATCTAGATCTGGGCCCATGGCAAAATAATATGTCGAGTTTTGGGAGTTGCGTCCTATCTTTCTCAAAAAAGACGTGCAAGGATTTGACGGGTCCTAGACTTCCAGAGGGAATTTACCACAAACCCAGAGAGAAGCAGGGCCTTGGGGCCTGAAGGAGAATTACCTGCAGCATGCAATCTATAGGAGTAAAGAAAGTGTGACACATGCATCTAGGTCTAATTTTCTGGCAAATTATTTCTTTCTGGTATGAAATTGTTGTAAATTATGAATATTGTTAAAAGGGGGAAGCATAATGTACTTATGCTGGCTCTATTCCCAGAAATAGTATAATATATAACACATGTTGTGGAAGGGTTCACAAACACCGGTGTTATATTTCTAGTTATATACTTCCGTGTATTATTCTAGTAGTTTCATGCATTTTGATTTTTTTAATCTACAAGTGGATCAAAGCCTGTAAGAGGAGGAACCACATTTCATTCACTATTGGGTGACAAAGAAAAGCCAGATTGAGACTCTGCCCATGCACATGGTCACTGCCCTTCCACAGCTTTCACTCTGGTCATTTCATAGAGTTGTCTACTGTGCAAATAATCGTCTACTATCAGACTGTACATTGAGGATATGCTGAAGAATATCAGGTAACTGTCAAAAAAGATATATATGCAATTTTTAGTGCAATGAGCATTCTCAGATTTAGCTGTTTATGCTGTTCACAGTGTTCGTGGCAAAAGTTAGAGAGTGTGATAATTCCCTACAGCAGTCATACCAAAGTGCCAGGCGTCAAAATAAAAAAGGTAAAGGAAATGTATCATCTCACAGTTCTAGAAACCCAAAATCAAGGTGGCAGCTGGGCCACTCTACTCTGAAACTTGCAGGAGAAAGGCCATTCCTTCCTCTTCCAGCTTCTCGTTGTTTGCCAGAAATCTCTGGTGTTCCTCAGCTTGTGGCAGCACATTTCCGTTTTCACCTCCCTCCTCACGTGATGTTTTCCTTCAGTATCTTCGCGGCATCTTCCCTCTGTGCTTGCTTGTGTCCTAATCTCCTCTTCTTATACAGACGCCAGTTATTTTGGATTAGGGCGCACCCTAATGATCTCATATTCACTTGCTTGTATCTGCAAGACCCTGTTTCTAAATAAGGTCACATTCGGAGGCAGTGGGAACTAGGACCTCAACATATCTCTTTGGGGGAGGACACAGTTCAACCCATGACAGATGGTGTCGCTCTTCCGTTAGCTGACATCCCAGGAACCATCGCCTTTTCCCATTTATCTTAAAATTCAGGTCCAAGATTAAGAAATGGCTGAACAACAGGAAAACATGAAAAATGGTAGCTAAACTAGGAAAAGAAATTTTAGTAAATAATAATCATTCTGGAAATGAAGGTAAACTGTAAGTTGCTCAAAGGAGAATTAGATATTGCTCAAATTCACCATGGGACCAAGAAAACTAAATCAAAATAAAGAAGTTAAAAAGTATAATAGAAAAAATAGTAAGTATAGAAGATAGGCAAAGAAGATTGAACATAGATTTATATATATCTGGAATCTGCAAAGAAAAAACCAATAGAATGTAACTAATATTTAAATTATAACTCAAAACAAACATTCCTGAAGGAAAAATATAGACCTAACTCTATAAAGCTGAGTCACAGGAAGTTGCTGGCATTCATTTTCTCACCTGTGCCAAGGGCAGCTTCATTTGACTAAATCCAATATAGATTTAAAGGGCCTACTGGCTATCTGGGTAAAAAATCACCCACAGTGCTCAACTCTGGAAACTATGCCAATAAAATGATTAACATTTAGAGATTAAAAAAAATACTTCCGTGGCTTTAAGAAAAAGAAAAAACCATTTACAAAGGAAAGAAATATTTTTTAGTTTACAGCAGACTTCTCAAAAACATCTACAAAGCAAAACAACAATGGGGCAATATTTTCAAGAAATTCAAGGAAAGAAAGTATGAGTTAATGATTTTATATCCAGCCAAGTTTCATTTCAAATCTGAAGGCTATGGGAAAACAATTTTAAACATACAGAAACACTTTGAATATTGTAACCACAAATCTTTCCTGAGAAATCAACTACAAAACAAACTTCCTTACAGATGTGACAATGGGAGAAACTTTGAACATAGTACTGGTAATGAGTATTAATTATATTCACATATAAACCTAAGATTTAAACAAAGATTAGGATAAGGAGGAAAGAATAGTGTGTAGATGTTAAAAACCCTGAGAAAGGAAAAATAATTTCACTTTAAAAATGAAAGAAGGAGAGAGAAAACAGACTAAGCTCATTGTATGCTGCATGGATAGTAGATGTGTGTGAAAAATATCATCACACTCTGGAGACTGAGGCAGGAGAATTGAGTGAAACTGAGAGGCAGAGGTTGCAGTGAGCCAAGATGGTGCCACTGCACTCCAGACCAGGTGACACTGTGAGACTCCGTCTCAGGAAAAAAAAAAAAAATATATATATATATATATATGTATATGTATATGTATATGTATATATATATATATATAAAATAAACCAAGTAGTGGGGACCTAAGTAGGGAAAAGGAAGTTAAGAATTTTATTCAAGGTATTTACAGGAAGGTTAGCATCAAAAAGTGAATGCAAAACACACCTACTATAATTTTATTTTGAACAGAAAGAGCAACGGGTGGTTGCCAGAGGTTATGAGTGAGATGAGAGCTTCAATATAAAGCCTCATTCCTTAGCAAAAAGGTATGTTCTGGGATGATGGAACGGTGGTGCATCCCAAGTGTGGCAACCTATGCATGTGTTAGAATTTATAGAACTGTATACCAAACACAAAGTCAATGTTACTGTTGTATTTGTCTATTACAAATATTATTTGAAAACACAACAAAAGCATACTTGTCAAGCAACTGAATAAATAAATGAATAGACAACCTCCCCAGCCTCTACCAGAAAGAGCAAAGGCAATAAATGACAAGGTGAAAACCACATTATACATAGAATGCAATACATACAGCAAATATAACATAAAATAATGACAGAACAAGCACATCAGTCATATTAATATATGTAAATTGGCTTAACTCACATGTAGTAGGCAAAAAAAATTAGCCCCTCAAAGATGTCTATCTACCTCACAATCCCCAAAACCTGGGAATAGGTCACATTACAAGGCAAAAGGGACTTTGCAAATGTGATTAAGGTAAGGGCTTTGAGATGGGGAGAGGCTCCTGGTCCTTCAGGTGGGCCCAGTGCAATCTCAAGAGTGCTTACAAGAGAGGCGGGTGTGCCAGGGAGGCAGCGAAATGGAGGTCCAAGCGATGTGGGAGCCTGAGTCACGGAATGCCGGCAGCCTCTAGAAGCTGGAAAAGCTAAGGGAACAGATTGTTCCCAGGAGCCTCCAGAAGGAACAAGGCCTGCTGACCTATTGTGTTCTTCTGACCTGCAGAACTGTGTTGTTCTAAGCCACAAAGTCTTTGGTAATTTGTTATAGAAGCAATAGGAAGCTAGTATGTCATCATTTTAAATTAAAATTATAGATTAGGTTACAAGATAAACTCCAGTGGTCTGCCATATAGAACAAGCACACCTAAAAAGCTTTAGAAAGGCTGAAAACTAAAGGCATAGGGAGAGGTGAACAGGCAGATGTGCACACACACACAGCGCTGCGATTTCGATATCAGCAAAGGTAGAACAAGCCCTAAAGAGTCAAGCGATGCCAAGCAACAGGCAGAAAGCAAGGAGGCCCAAACACTCATGGGGTGGGTCAAAGGTCAATGTAAAGGACGTCTCATTGGCCAAATCTGGGGCAATTCGAGAAGCAATGATGGACAGCAAAATGTTAAGTAAGTAACATCCACCAGTGTATAATGACAATCAGAAATGAGGAACCTGAGAACATTAACTCATTTGCCACTATTAGAGGTAACTGTAATAGGAACTCTTTGCTCTAAAATCGGTAATTTAAAACAAAGAATCAAGCATTTTACTGCACTGTTTTAGAGAAAATGATAGCTCCTTTCCAGCCAATAAGTGAAAGGTCTTTACAGAATAATGCCAGCTAATCAACGTAGAAAGAATGATAGGATGAAAACACAACCGTGCTACAACCCCCAGTGAGATCATCCACTCAGGCCAGGATCATGATGGGTGCTAAAGCCTTTAGGTGAAAGCCTTTTGGGACACAATATTCAGAAGGTGCCCAAGCATCAGCCCACTGGAAGGGAAAAAGCAGCCTTTGTAATGAAAGTATCTGAAAGTCACCACTTTATCCAAAGGATCCAACTTAATACCACTGATAGGGAAACACCCTGACATTATGTGACCAAGAAGTAATGCACCATGAGGCCGAGCATGGTGGCTCACGCCTGTAATCCCAGCACTTTCAGAGGCCAAGGCAGGCAGCTCGCTTGAGGCCAGGAGTTCAAGACCAGCCTGGCCAACATGGTGAAACCCTGTCTCTATCAAAAATACAAAGAGTAGCCTGGCATGTGTTCTGTGAGGGAAATGCGTGAGGGGAGAAGAAAAGACACACACACAATACCTTTAAGGGTAAACAACCTTTACCCCATGTAAATGACAATGCAGATATAATAAGCAAACGATACAATAAGCAAATTGATATAATAAGCAAACTGATATAATAAGCAAATTGTAATGAGAAGGGGAGAAGGGAATATATGTATATATATATATACACTCACCAGGCTATGAAGGATTCACCACCAGACTGGGAAGCAACAGTCTGGGCTCCAGAGTCGTTCACTTGTCCATGCACCGACAAGGAGAGGTCTCGTGAAGCTTCGGCGTGGTCTGGGACCCAAGCTCTCTTTGTTAGTGAGTTATTTGCCATGAGGCTCAGTCACGAGGGCCCTTTGAGACTGGGCTCAAGGAACACAAAAAGGTCAACTTGTTTTTGCAATTGTCTATTATTTGTCAAGACAAATAGAGATTTCTCCAAAACAGCATTGGATGAACGCCTCGAGGGGCTCACACGACCTGTTCCGGGACTTGGTGACCATTGTTTGTGTCCACGTTCAATTGAGTTCAGATTTAATATTTAACTTTTCCTCCACATTCAGCCTCAATTTGATACTCAGTTGTAGGAAATTGCCCTTACAGATACATAGGGAAGGCATCGTTGATATAGATAACAGATACAGGGTCAGCACAGGAGAATTAAAAGCACAGTTAATAAAAACCACACCCAGAGTGGCCTTGCAAGGGGAGTCATATTGTGAGAATTGCCAGGGATATACACACAGCATTCAGTATGCAGTAAGGTGCAGGCCCCTCCCTGGGCTGCGGGAAGCATATCTAACGCCATTCGATTTTACAACACAACAGTATGAAGCTGAGCAAATACATCTGATAACAACGTAAGTCCAGTGCTACTATCATTACGAGCTTTTTCCACATGAAAGCTTAACATTTTAATTTGTTGCTGAAGCAGGATTGTACTGGCGGCAGGAGAGAATACTGACAGGGTACCGCCACCAGGAGTCCGGTGCATTCACGACCAGCGATGTTTACAAGCATCTAGATTACTGGGGAGGGGAATATCATCCCGGACGGTGACTGGAATTAACGGCCACCCCCAAGTGCATCTCCCCGTCCAATGTGGGGGCAGGTGTCCCCACCACAGGATCCACATACCCAGAGGGCCCCCAAGGGAAAGACATAGTGTTTCACTGAGGGCAATATGGTTGATTTGGAGCATGTGCTGACAATTTTCTGGAGGGAGAAACCCCAGAGTAACATTAGAGGAGCCACTGAAGGCCCCAGACAAAGCCGGGGGCTATATGAAATACGGCCACCAGCACCGCGGGTCCCCAACATAGGCTGTTCCAGGCACGCTGGGCAGAAGGCCAAGGCTTTTGCTGCAAAGGCGAGGGTGGAGTTCACCTTTCGTCTTTGCTTGGTTTAGTCAAAGGAAGTCCAGGTTGCATTGCAAGTGCTGTTGCTGTGGCCCCATTGGTAGCGACAGAGCCATTTAGAAATGACGGCAGGGACCACTCTCCAAAGTAGTCCATTCCCAGCGGCCTCCGACAACTCGACGCAGAGCCGACATTGACTGCAGTTGGCTTCTTCTGAAGCAGTGGCTACCCAGTTGATGAATTTATTCTTGGCCTCTGACACAGAGACATAGGCATTGACCATTAGTACATAGGTTATTCCCTGTAATGACAAAAACGGAGGGGAACATCGTATTGTTTTTCATCTTTAGGAAACTGTACAATGCCTTCATTTTCTGCTGCCATTGCTACAAGGTCACCAGCCTTAGGGGTGGAAGCTGGTGGATGCTGTACTCATACTTCGGCTCCAGGATTTAAGGTACCTGTACCAGTGGGTCTGAATCCCTCAGTTCTGTATGTAGCCTCTGCTGGGGCAGAGAGGTCCTCAGAGGTTAATTGTTGACAAGGTACCATTAACAATTGAGCAACCCGCATCTACAGTTTTATAGCAAAAGAATCTGGAGTGGTATTGTACAAAATGACCTTTAACTCTCCCCAGTAACCACTCTCAATTATACCACCATACATTATGCCTCTCATTGCAAGGCTGGAACGTGTTGTAATCCATTCATCCGTATTCAAGTTTGCAGTTATGGTGGAAATTCTGGCCTGTTGATCTGCCTGCTGATTAAGTAGTCTTTCAAGAGAAAGCAGAGACACATGAGCATCAGCATGGAAAACAGTGTTCATGGTAGTGTGCTCCAGGATTCAGATACCTTCCCAGTATTGTTTTCCCCAGATCTCTTTATTCCCAGTTAGCCATTTGTTTAGTTGCCACTGGGGCATCTGGGTAGTCAGGCCATATGCTACTGACCAAGAGTTGGTATACCAGTGACAAATCCCTCTGGCCTCCTCCTGGGTAGCTCAGAGGATGGATACTAGTTCAGCCAGCTGGGTGCTCCCACCCTTTCCTTCATCAGAAATGCTTATGTTTTTAACAGGATCACAAGCCATGACCTTCCAGCATCAGGTACCACCAATGTATCTGGCGGATCCACAAGTAAACCAAGCATGTTTCTGATCCTCTGGGCCTAGTTCTTTAAAGGATTTGCCCCATTGGGCAGGGGAGGTTTCCTTACCTAGCTGCAGGACTTGCTCAGTGGTTTCCCGAGCTGGCAAGTTTCGTACATCCTCATGTAAAAGTGATACCCCTTTTGCTTTTGCCTTAGCCGGGTCTTGTATGTACCATTTCCATTTTATTGTATGTACCTTTTCCATTTTATGTTGCTACTTTCTTGGGTGTGCCCTATCCAGTGAGTTTTGGGGGAACCTATGACCCAAGTCATAATAGGAATTTCAGGCCTCATAAAAACATCATGGTTTAAGCATAGGCCTTCTGTTTCCAGCAAAGCCCAATAGCAAGCTAACAATTGCTTCTCAATACAAGTATCGAGCTTTCCCAGTCTCTGGCAGTTTCCGGGTCCAAAACCCCAAAGGTGCCCTCTCTCCATCTTCTTTCTGCCTAAGGCTCCAATTAGCATGTTGATCTAGGACGGCTACTTGCAGTTCTACCGGCCCATCCCATAAGGGCCATAGATCCAGGGCCAATCACACCACTTCTTTGGCTTGTTCACAAGCCGTACTCTCTTTCCCTCTCCGTTGAATGACATAGCGTTTTCTAGTGACTGCGTGCAGAGGTTGTCAAATGTTACCCAAGTGGGGGATATGATGTCTTCATAATCCAAACAAGCCAATAAATTTTGGGACCTCCTTTTTAGTGATAGGGGTTGCAGATTATAGTATTTTAGCCTTAGCCTTTGGAAAAATGGACTATTTCCCTGCATTCCATAGGTTGCCAAGGAATTTCACAGTTTGTACAGGTCTGTGAATTTTACTAGGGTTAATTTCCCATCCTTGAGATAGGGAGCTGGGTTTTCACCTGCTCCAAGCCCCAGCTGACTAGTTCTTCAGTTTTACCCTGACCAGGCCATTCGGACAGCTGCTTTCTCAGCATGCACCTATAGTCCCAGTTACTTGGGTGGCTGAGGCACCAGATTCACTGGAACACGAGAGGAGGAGATTGCAGTGAGCCGAGATCACGCCACTGCACTCCAGCCTGGGTGACAGAGTGAGACTTTGTCTCAAAAAAATAAACAAATAAATAAAAGTAATGCACTACATACACAGCATCACCTGTGAAGTGTTCTGCTTGATAGTCATCTAAGTTTAATGAAACATTTATGTCTAAATTCCAGGTGACAAGAAATAAAGGGGATAATTGAGAAAGTTAAATAATACCATGATTAAAAAATTTAAAAATCAGAATACAACACATTCCCCAAGCCAACAAGCCTTTTCTTTTCCCAAACTTAATGTCATGAAAGATAAATTTAAGAAGTGGCTGGGGGTGGGGCGTTGCTCTAGATTAAAAGAGATTAAAGTGGCATAAAAGCTCAGCAGTATGTCAACATGTTTGGATTCAGAGTTTAGAAAAGCACAACTGTGTAAAAGCTTTTTGGAGGGTCATTAGAGAGATTTTGAATAATGGTTAGTATTAAATGATACAGAATTATGTTTCTTGAACATGATCATGACATTGAGGTCATGAAGAAAATGTCCTATTTTATATATGCCTGCTGCATTATTAGGGTGAAGTGTCATGATGTCTGCAATTTACCTGCAGGTAGTATTTATGAAAAAAGTATACATGCACTGTGCTTCTCTCTGTATATATACACACTTAAATATGTACACATCTACATACACAGTGTATATGTATGTATATAGAGAGATGGTGGAAGGAAGGAGAAATGAGGAGGAGATGAAACAAAAGAGGTACTTTGATAAAAATTATTGTTGGAGAAAACATAAACAGAGCTCAGTGTCTCTCTCTTATGGTTCCCTTTGCACACATACTGTGGGTGGGTGTCTAGGAATGAATCTGCGGTTTGCAGCTTTTTGGCTTGTGCTGCCCCAGGTCTGAAAGGACGGTCTTCAGCTCCCTAGGTGGGGCTCTGCATTCCCCTTCTCGTCCTGGGTGTTTCCGTACCTCTGCTCTGCAACTGCTCCGGAGCTTTGAGAATTGGCTCTCATCTCTGGATCCTTCACGAGAAAGGACATTTCTTTCCTAGAATGCCCAAAATTCTATATTCCAGATGTCTTCTTCATTTCTTCCACAAGTCTCTCTAATACCAGCTCCTAAAACTCCTGCGTTTGCTCCTGACTCATGAATATCCAGGCTTAAACGCTGCCGGAAACATATCCTTTGTCTGTGTTCATCACTGAATCTACCCATTGATGAGGTTTCACTTTCTTCTGTTTGAATCCTGAAACCGTCAAACTGCCAAACAAATAATGAAGAGTTACTTTAACTGAGGCAGGAAGGTGGGGCTTTAAACCCTACCCTGCATGGTCTGTGGTGTATCTGAGGCATCTTCAGGAACCACAGGCACTGTGAAAACACAATTTTCAAAATGCTGGTCTCCATCATAATTTGAATGTGGCCTCTATCATTCCCAGCTGCTGTCTTCTTGCATTATGCTAATATTTCTAACAGTCTGCAACAGCCCACTCATGCACTTCACTGCAAAGCTACACCTCACGTGGCTAATCCCATTAAGTCCCTATTTCTGGTCTGAGGAACATACCTGATTATCAGTTCATTCAGTTATTTTGTTTAGTTCCTTCTTTTGCATTAAAAAAAATGCCTAGTGGAAAACCGTGGTTTTTATTAGTTGGCAAGCTTCATTTTTACCAACTTTTCCAACTGTTTCATAATGACTATGTTTGTCTTTTAGGGCTGCTACACTGGGTAACTAACCAACAGAAACACATTGTCTCACAATTCTGAAGTTTGTCAGTCTGAGATCAAGGTGATGTCAGGGTAGGTTCCCAGTGAGGCCTCCCTGCCTGGCTTGCAGACGGCCGCCTTCTCACTGTGTCCTCACACGGCTTTTCCTCACATGGCTTTTCCCAAGGGAGGCAGAGCAAGATCTCAGGTGTCTCATCCTCTTTTTATGGGAACACCCACAAATCCTATCAGATTAGGACTCCACCCTATGACCTAGTTTAACCTTAATTACTTCTCTAAAAACCCGGTCTCCAAACACAATCACAATGGGGGTTAGCTAGGGCTTCACCATATGAATTTTGGGATGACACAGTTCAGTCTATAAAGAAGACCTTTATTAAAAACAAGATCTTGGATCTTTCTTCCCAAGTAGACAATGAAATATGTTAACACATTTAAGCCTAGAGCCTGGAGTTCTGGAAGTGACTGAGGTTCTATCCAGTAGATTACCAAAGAGAATTAGATTTGGAATTAAGTGGGAAAAAAACATAACTCCGTTTTGCTAACCTGGATCCTCGTAGAGGGGGCATGATGCTGGAGCTAGTAGCAGCTCCCTGATTTGGCAGGTGGCTTCCCAACTCTGCAGCTTCCTGTAGCAATTATGGTAGCTTTCCTGGTCCTGGCCAAGGTGACATGGTTCTCAAACCAATGACACTTGGTGGAAGCATTTATTCTTACTCATTCATTTGTTTATTCACTTGGTGTCACATATTTGTTGAAAGAATGAACAGATGATTGAATGAGTTGCCTGTATCAGAACCTAGAAAGCTCCCAAAGCAGGAACTTCCTGATTTCTTGGTTTCCTGCACCAATAGTAAAAGCTATTCTCCCAATCAGGGCAGAGGCAGAGTGACTTTGGGAGCTGGGAGTTGTTTCAAGAGCCAAGTCTGGATCTTGCATCTTCAGCCCTTCCACACTGTTGCAAGCACTGAGGACCAGCACTAGCTGAGGTGTCTGTAGCTGCCTGTCACTGAACACAGTTAGCTTCTTGCAGAGGGAGGGAAGAAAGAGGTTTTTGGCTAGAGTCCCACTAGGAAGACTGTTCCCTAGAAATCATGTGTTCTATACTACAATTTAATAATCATTCAAATTCAAAAGTTAATAGCAATCTAAATTTGATAATTTACAACCAGACAACATCCTCACTGTAAAGCCTTCTTTTTAGATGTAAGAGTCCCCCGGATAGGGAACAAATGCATGTCTCACCTTCTCCAAAATTCATATGTTGAATCACAAACCCTCAGTGTGGCTACATTTGGAGGTGGGACCTTCAGTGGGTAATTAAGGTTAAATGATGTAATCAGGGTGGGGCTCTAATCCAATAGGATCAGTGTCCTTATAAGAAGGAACACCAGCCCCTCTCCGGCATTCCCCAGTCCCATGCATGCACTGAGGAAAGGCCATGTGAGCACACAGCAGGACGGCAGCCATCTGCAATCCAATGGGAGAGTCAGACACCAAACCTGCCGGCACTTGATCTAGGATTTCCAGTCTCCAGAACTAAATTTCTGTCGCTTAAGCCACCCAGTCTATGAAGTTTTATATGGTAGCCTGAGTAGACTGATGTACCCCACCACTGTTTGACCCCTGGAGCCGATGGAATCATCTTAAGCATCTCATTCCCATTTTTTGGGCTTCCTTGCTTTCCTTGAGATGCAGCAGCTAGAATGGCGTATCCTGTGTCTAGTGTGACCTCACCAAAGAGGAGCAGCTGGATAGGTGTTTAATAAGACTGTTAAGCAGAAGGCAGCTTTCCGGAGAAGCTTGTTGTCTATATACTTCATTATTTAATGTTGCTTCATCAGTAATGATACCCAGCATTGCCTCTCAATTTTCCATTCGTTTCTGAGTTACTAGAGCCCTTGGCCAAGGGCTGAGACTGCAGCACTCTAAAGAAGAAAGAGGAAACCAGTCTCACCTGCTATCTGCTTTGTTCTGGGCTTTGTGCTGGTTGCTCTATTTGTATGCATTGCCCATGTAACTGCCCCAACTGCTCCATGAGGTGGGATATGTACGGATGGGACAATGAGGAATTTCAATATCAAGTTTTCTGTGCTCTGCCTAGCACTTCCGCTGCCCCAGCTTGCTCTCTCTAACACCCTACTCAGTTTTCCTCTGTGATGATGACTGTGTGTCCTGTGACCAGTGTTTCCTGTTCCCCTTGCCTTCAGGAATGCACTGCTCTCCACCTCCAAATTCGATGCTATGGCTCTCAGAATAATCATCTGTTGTGCAGGCCTCAACACCATTGCCTTTTCTTCCTGTCACTTTAATACGCCCACCGAGGGGTGGACCCAGTTCCCTGCCTGCTCCATCCCAGTACCCACACAGCTGACCGTCTATCATGATGGCCGCACAGTGAATCCATGACCCTGTACCTCAAGGGAACCATTCGTACTCAAGAGGCATTTCTGCACTTCCTTAGTCCTCTCACTCCCCCAGCTGCCCACCTTCATCCCCCTCAAATCCCCAAAATGCCTCCACAATTCTCACAGTTGCTTTTTACTTCAATGAGAAAACAAAAGTTATCCTCAGAAGACGGTGTCCTCACTCACTCACTGTCACAATCCTAACCGGGCTACCCAAATACCCAAATGACCTGCCTTGAGTAACAGTCACGAATCACGTCAACTTCTCTACTTGTTCATTACCTCAACCTCTTTCCCCGACTGAAGGACAACACGCCAGCATTTGTCCCCTGTCTCCTCCATCACCATGTCTTCAACATCCACTGAGTCATCCCATCAGCACACAAATATGTTGTTATTTCTTCTCTTTAAAACACCTTCTCTTGCACTCAGTTCCATCACACTTGATATCCCATTTCTTTGTCATCCTTCGTAGCAAAGCTTCTCAAAGTTATTTCCAATTTTCTCATCACACTCTCCCTCAAGTCCACTTCAATCTGTCTTTCACTTCCTCTACTCCTCCAAAAGTGTACTTGTCAAGATCACCAACAACCTTACATGGAGAACAAGTATTTGGTGCATAAATTAATAAAATAAATACAAATACCAGTACAAAGTGGTAAAAGAATCTTAATAATCTTTGCCTGAGTCATGATTTTTCTGGAGGCCAGGCATGATTAAATAGTAATGATTACTATCATTAGCACAGTAACAATGACCAAATAAACTACTATTTTGCTTAGCAGGAAGGAATTTTACTAAAACTAAAATCAAATTTCTAGGAAGTTAATCACTCCAATGATTTCTGCCAATCACCTTAATGAGTCTATTGATGTGCTCATGAACTCATTCTTAATTTCCGACAGCTTCCAAAATATTTTTAATCACCACAAAAGTGATTCATAGATTAGTTTGCAAAGAGATACATCAATATCAATCACCACAATACAGGATTTTTAAATAAACTACTGCTGAGGCAGCTGGCAGACAGAGAGCCCGTGGAAGAAATGTTTGCACTAGGCAGGTGTATGATAATTTAGGTTCTTTGCAGCCCAAGGCTGTTGCCCCCATTGTCTTTTTTCTGGGATCTCAGTAGGACTTGTAGTGATGTCAAAACAGGAAGAAATCGTAAACTTTCACACATCTAACTTTTAAAAGTTGGAGATTACTCTGAAATAATGACCTCTTACACTAAGGTCGGGATCGATACATGTTTTTAAAGTATGTTAAGATGGCTACTTGTCTTATTTTTTGTTGTTGTTACTTTATCCTTATTGACATAACAACCAGCACTGAAGTGATGTTCGTGAGCAAATGATATGGATTTTAGCATTTAAATTCTGTTGAGCTGGAGACAGCAGTCCCTCCTTCCTCCCCCAGGCCTGCGAGGGAGTACAGGATGATGTTGCTGGGTCACCTAGGTCGATTCAGGCAGTCAGCATCAATAAACCCTGCCTGCTGCAGACATGTTCCCACTGTGAGAAGGGCTCTGCCCAGGGTCATCGCACAGGGTCAGCAAACCGCAAGTCACTGTTGGTTCATCCTTGAACAGCTTTATAAGATGAGAAGATTCTATATTCACAAAATTCTGAATCCCCATGAATATGTCAAAGACAAAGTTACTCTACTCCAAATTTAGTTATAGATCAAATGGGCTTTTATTCACAATTAATGAATCAGGGCAGCCTCCATTCTACAAATAGAATGAGCGCCCCCACTGGGCAATGGCGGAAAAGCCGGTTTTGTAAGATAGGGACAAGGAAACAGGACAGTAAAGAAAAACGGACTGGGTAACGTCAGGTTACTTTTATTGTAAGAGTTGAAGCAGAAGGGGTTTCCTTATTACTGGACTCAGGTAAACTGGGCTCCTGATTTCAGGGAAAACTGGTTTGCTGGGGGATCCACGTGCTTCCTTAAAGTTTCCATTTTATGATGTGAATTTAGCATGAGTGCCTCTCTTTTGGCTTGGCCTGGTTTCTTGGGCCTAGTGAGATAGGTACAACATAGGCATTTCTTCGGCAGGGGTTCTCAGACTTTGAATTGTACCAGTGAGCCGTGGGCCCTGGTCTCTTTAAAGATTAAATGATAAAAAAGGGAGCATCTTTCATGTCTTAGCTGCCTGTACTGAGATAATTAAGTTAGAAGAAAAATAATTAAGGATAAAAGAAAATGCACAGTATGTCCCACAGGCCAGTGAGTCCACACCTGTTCATTTGAACACTTTATTCAAACCCTCCCAAGTGAAAATATCTCACATCTATTTAGCATTCTTCAGCTTCAGAATTCTCCCAAATTATGTCCTTTCTTGGGAGGCTGAAGTTTTGCCTGTTGACTGTCTGGTCTGAATTACATTGCAATCAATGGAAAGAAGAAGAAACAGAAAACCCTTCCATTTGCTGGTAAACATTTGCGCTGAAAAAATAGCATATTTGTTTCTTCCAAGTGAAGTGAACAATTTATTTTGTGGTTGAAATGTTTTATTATTTTCACACACTTTCTACATTGCCTTGTTTTCCCACTAGGGTTGAATGATCAAAAGATTTTTGTAATATTCAAATTTTATACGGACCTTGAGTGATAAGCAATATTAGACATGGCAAATAAATCATTTCATTTCTAGTTTTTTGATGTCTTATCCAATTTTATGAAGTACGTATCATGATCAGAGACACAATTTTTTTTAAATCTAAAGAGGATTTACAAAATGAAGCAGATGATAGAAGCCCTGCGTTTAAGGAGTTACAATCTATTTACACTCACTAAAGAAGAAAACCATAATGCAAGGCCAGGCGCGGTGGCTCAAGCCTGTAATCCCAGCACTTTGGGAGGCTGAGATGGGCAGATCACGAGGTCAGGAGATCGAGACCATCCTGGCTAACACGGTGAAACCCCGTCTCTACTAAAAAATACAAAAAACTAGCCAGGCGTGGTGGTGGGCGCCTGTAGTCCCAGCTGCTCAGGAGGCTGAGGCAGGAGAATGGCGTAAACCCGGGAGGCGGAGCTTGCAGTGAGCTGAGATCCGGCCACTGCACTCCAGCCTGGGCCACAGAGCTAGACTCCGTCTCAAAAAAAAAAAAAAGAAAATCATAATGCTCAGTGGGTATGCCAACAGGATAAATAATGTTCCATAATGTTCTCTTGTCTTTTAAATCAAGAAAATTATGGTTTCAGTTGACTTTAAGGTCTACACAGCAATCAACTGAGATTTCTTGGAGCCGAGTCCACACTCAGTGTGGAAATCTCCTACAAGAAAGATGAGCACTTCTGCAAGTCCTGGCTGGATTATAAGTTACAAAGCTAAGCATAGCAACTGATAAAACCTAAGAGAAAACAATATTGTTTGAGGACTTACTGTGGGCCAAATGCTATGCTGAAGAGCTTCACCTGCATCCATATATTTAATCATCCGTATATTTAATCATCACACCTTCCCTATGAGGTAAGTACTCTGATTCCGCCCATTTTGCAGATGAGAAGACTGATGCGTAGAATAATTAGGTAACTTGCTCAAGAACATTCAGCTACTAAGTGGCAGAACAAGGATTTAAACTGTCTGACTCCAAGCCTGACACGATTACTATATTCATTGACAGATGGAGGAGTCATGGCGTCCAGTCCACGTTAAAATGTTCACTTTGCTTTCTTTTGGAACACAGGGCGATACTGGTTAAGAGGCTACTGTTCCTGTATGGGCTGAACAGAAAAAAGGCCTCCAAGTCATTCCATTCTATGCTCTATACACTATGTGAAAAGAAAAATCTATTTTAATTGCATCTGCAGCCACTACTCGCAGACCTGTACCTGATGGTGGGTCTGCACGTTACACTATATACATACATAAAAAAGCACGTTGTTTCTTTGGTCAATTAAGCCAAAATACCAGTTCCCCCAGAAAATAACATTCAGTCTGGCTGCTTGGGATTACACAGACACAATGTCTCAAGCAGTTTGTGTTAACATGATGTGACTTGCCAGCTGCCTTGAGTAGCATTGTGTAATTGCTCCTCTTCACCTGCCAATACATGCAGGAACATGACAACAGCCTAGCCCAAATTCCAGCGGGTGAACAAAGATCAAATAAGATTGGACATCAATTGATCATTGTTGAAGCTGCATGGTGCATGCATGTAGGTTAATTATACCATTATCCACTTTGCATTTCCCATAATAAAATATTTTTAAGGTTTTCAAATTTAAAACTTTAAATCTAGAGAGTTTCAAGATATTTAACAAAAGTTTCAAGATATTTAACAAATGTCCCTGATTCTATATTGCAATTGTTTCTATCATTATAACTCTTTACACTTCCATAGGAAAAGTGTTATATTAATGCTATGGTTAGCAGTTTGTATTAATAACTGTAATATCATAGGTAAGTTAAATATTAAATTAACCATGTATGTGCTTTAAAAAGCATTGTAGATATATATGGCAAATCACTTTCAACAAAACCAGTGATGACCTGTAAAATTGTTTCTTCCCCCATTCACCTTTCTTATTTTCTTGGCCTCTTTTCTTTGGTTTAAGTATCTTGCTCCTGTCTGCTACATATTACTTTGAAGGTTAAGAGAAAATTTGTCAAAGTGGAAATTTAAAAACAAGCAAAACCTACTATTGTTCAATGATGATCAAAACAAAACTCAATTGAATATTGCATATTTTTCAGATGAGCTTGGCTCACAAAACACTAATTTATTTTAAAAACTCTCAGTCATCATATTATCTGATGGAGGTGATGGTGGTGGGGGGAGATGGCAGAACTGTAGATTGTTTTATTGCTACATTTACTCAATATCTTCTTAAAAAACAAAACAAGACAAAAACATGTAAATATCAATTAACTTAAAGGAGAAGTTTATTAGAAATAACTTTAGAAAGGGTAACGCAGTGAACTGTGGCTAATGGTTTGAGCAGCATTTTGTAGTTTTAGTTTGAGAGAGCCACTAAAATATAGTGTCTTCTATTTAAATAGTAATTCAATTAGATCTGGATGAGATGATTAAAATGACATTTAAAAAATAATGTATTCGGCTGGGCACAGTGGCTCATGCCTGTAATATCAGCACTTTGGGAGGCCGAAGCAGGCACATCACAAGGTCAGGAGTTTGAGACCAGCCTGGCCAACATGGTGAAATCCTGTCTCTACTAAAAATACAAAAATTAGCTGGGCATAGTACTGGGTGCCTGTAGTCCCAGCTACTCAGGAGACGGAGGCAGGAGAATCGCTTGAACCCAGGAGGCGGAGGTTGCCATGAGCCGAGATTGCGCCACTGCACTCCAGCCTGGGTGACAGAGCAAGATTCCATTTCAAAATGATGATGATGATGATGAAATAATAATAATAATAATAATAATAATAATAATAATAATAATAATAATAATAATGTATTTGTTGGAGTAAAACTCACAATTCCATTACTTTTGCAAGATAGTTCTGTCAGAGTCACAATTTTATTATAGTCAGGCCAGAAGGGAGAAGACCTTCTCATCATTGACCTGTAGCTATTTAATTAATCATTTTAAAAAATGAAATGAAAAACCACAATGAGATATCATCTCACGCCAGTTAGAATGGAGATCATTAAAAAGTCAGGAAACAACAGATGCTGGAGAGGATGTGGAGAAATAGGAATGCTTTTACACTGTTGGTGAGAGTGTAAATTAGTTCAGCCATTGTGGAAGACAGTGTGGCAATTCCTCAAGGATCTAGAACCAGAAATACCACTTGACCCAGCAATCCCATTACTGGGTATATAACTAAAGGAATATTAATCATTCTACTATAAAGACACATGCACAGGTATGTTTACTGCAGCACTGTTCACAATAGCAAAGACTTGGAGTCAAACCCAAATGCCCATCAATGACAGACTGGATAAAGAAAATGTGGCACATATACACCATGGAATATTATGCAGCCATAAAAAAGGATGAATTCATGTCCTTTACATCATTCTCAGCAAACTAACACAGGAACAGAAAACCAAGCACTGCATGTTCTCATTAATAAGTGGGAGTTGAACAATGAGAACACATGGACACAGGGAGGGGAACATCACACACCAGGGCCTGTCTGGGAGTGGGGACTAAGGGAGGGATAGCATTAAGAGAAATACCTAATGTAGATAATGGGTTAATGGGTGCAGCAAACCACCATTGCATATATATACCTATGTAACAAACCTGCATGTTCTGCACATGTATTCCAGAACTTAAAGTATAATATAAATAAATAAATAAATAAATAAATAAATAAATAAATAAATAAACAAATTTTTAAAATGAGCATTAAGGAACCCATGGCTCAAAACAAAATGTAGGTCCTTTACAACTGCTTATGTCTAAATGTATGATACCCCTATCAACCCACTCAAGGTAACCAACATCCTAATCCTAGATTCATAATTCCCTGACTTTTCTTTCAACAGAGTTTTAACTATGAACTTGCATAAGTAAATTCTTTTGACATCTTGATTGTAACTTTTATTAAAGTGCCACATGCAATTTTTTGGGGCTTCAGTTTTTTCTTTAAGTATAGTATTGTTAAAATTCATCCTATTGTTGTTTCTGTGGTTCATTTGTTTTTATAGTAATATGACATGCATCACTTGAACAGACCACGAATTATTCACCCACACTTCTTTAACAGGCAATGGGTTGTTTACAAGAATTTGCTTATTGTGAATGGAGCTGCTTTAAACACTCTTGGCCAGGTCCCCTGTTGTATGTATGAAAGAGCTTCTCACCTGGAAGTAGAGTTACTGAGTCATTAGGTATATAAGCAATCAATGGTAGTAGGTGTGAAAACCTACTCATGAACTGGGCAGCTCCCATAACTAGAATAGGTTCAGATCTACACCAGGGCTGCTACATGGTCAGATAATATTTATAGACAAAACAGGGAAAGTAGTGAACAGCAAACAGACGTGAAGTACAACAGTGAGATTACCTACAGCTCTGTGGTTACCTTATTTGAACACATCTGAACAACTGGCCACCTGTGACTGACTGAAACTCAGCTGCTGTGATTGGCTGAGACTCATCTACTTGTTTCCACATCCAGTTAGGTTACCGTTCACTATATATAGAGAGAAAAACCTTAAATCCAAACTTAAAATATGTAAGAAGGCAGCTTTAAGCTAAACTTAATTTAATACTGATGGTTTTACCCATTTTTTAATGTTTTATTTTATACATTTATTTTGTTTATTTGTTCCTTTGTGAGTTGCATCTGTCTTGTTATTTGGCTCTTCTGACTGGTTTCAGGAATTCTTTATACGAACTTATTCTATATATGAACTTCATATGAACTTAGGAGTTCTGCATATAAAGTCTATTTTTTGCATCTTGTAATATGTTAGTATAAAAATTACATATGTGGATTTTCTAAGCAAACTTAACAATTCTTGAAACTCAAATGTCTGTCTGAAACACAGATTTTAAAGATAGTCACCCCTGGTTTAAACCCATCCCTCTTATGAACTGTGTTATCTCAGAACGTATATGAATCTACTTAAGTTTGAGTTTTTTCACCTAGAAAATTAAATACTAAAGTTAACAAATACTACACTTAAGTTTCCTATGTCCTCCGTAAAAAGTAGCTGTTATTAATTTTATTTCTGGATATGAACTAATTTTTTTCTGAACTATTATTCTTCCAAGTGTAGCATCATTGCAAACAAGGCCAGATTTAAGTTTAAAACCCCTCCCAAAAATATGCCCATTCATCCATTCATTCTTCAATATCCACATATATCAGAATAGGATAGTTTTTATTTCAGCAACAAACAACTCTCAAATCTCCATCCTCAGCCAGCTGAAAATTCTGCTCCATGTCATTCTCAATCAGCTAGAAAGAGCAGTCTGTACCTGGAACGCTGCCGGTCACCATGTCAGAAGGAAAGAGAGCATGGTGAATAACACACTGGCCAGTACACAGCGTCCACTCAGAAGTGACGCAAGTCACTTTTGCTTATAGAGCAAGTCACAGGCTAGACCTCAATTCAAGGAGAGTGTGTGTGGAAGTGTAGTCTTTTCATGAGCTTAATGGTAGAAATGGAAATATTTGGTGCACCACTACTGGCACAGTATCTATTAAGCTCCAGCCTCTGTGCCAGACCCCGTTGTAGGTGCTGAGAATACAGGGTGAACACAATAGACAAAGTACGTATCTTCACGAACATGATATTGTCACTGGGGAGAGACAGTAAATAAGCATTGCAGAAGGGCCTGAAGTTTCAGAATGGGTTGTAACCTTAGAACATTGCCTGCTATCAAAACTCTCCTTGGACCAAATCCACCTAGCACCAAGAATCAATTTAATTGTGACTCTAGAATTCATAACAAAATCAAATAATATAGTTGAAGTGACTTCATGTGGATTTTATAGACCAACTTCATGGCAGAGTTGACTGAAATAAATGTCCAGAACATTTTTAATTGGACTTCAAGCTTGTATACATGGAGGATACAAGGGCAACATATTCTGCCTTTGTTTAGATCACAAAGTTTCCTGCATGAACCAGCATGCAGGAAACGATCACTTGTGAATCTATCACTCTACATGGGTTCTTGATCTGAGTTCTTCGGGAAAGCAATAGCTGTCACTTCTTGTAAAGTGCTGCCGATATAGGTGGGAATTGTATTTCACTGCATCTCATTTCAATCAGAAGTACAAGGGCAAAATTCACAGGATCCTTATTCATTGACAATACTGTCAATCCCAATTAATCAACACCTGGAGGATTCTCCAGTAACACAAGTGTGCTAAATTCAGTTCCTATGTACTCTAATAATAGTCTCACTTACATTCTGAGTGCATGGTTAGTGATTTTGCATTGCTAGATTTCATTAAGAGATACATGGGAGGGAGTTTTTGAAAAAAAGATCATCTGTTTGTTGCAAAATAAAAAATATATAACTTGAATTGAGTCTATTCTCATTAATCATTAGCAATCAAATGACCTGAGCTTTCTCCTAAACTACACAAGCTAATAACTGACATTACCATGAACATAAGCAGAAATGTAACAGCATGGTGCCAGCCACCACTGTTTCTGTTAAAGTATAAACACCAAAACAACAGAAAGCCTTTGTAACCTAATAACTAAACATGGTATCCTTAGAACTCTCATAAATCATATGTAAAAGTCTAGAGATTCATGAATTTGGAAAACAAAGTTCTATGGGGGCCAGCTTCCCATCTATCTGGACAGCACTGCCTCAGGAGAGTTAGGATGGAATACTGCCTAGCTTGGCATCTGGCTCTAAATGACTGTGCAATGTGCTAGACTCCTTACATAATTAAAAATTATGCAGAAGTTTAAATTCTGCTTTGTTCTTACATAAACAGAATCTGTACGGCAAAAGAGAAGAACAATTTTTTTTTTCTTTTTTGAGACGGAGTTTCGCTCTTGTTGCCCAGGCTGGAGTGCAGTGGTGTGATCTCGGCTCACTGTAACCTCTGCCTCCCGGGCTCAAGTGATTCTCCTGCCTCCTGAGTAGCTGGGATTACAGGCATGCACCACCACACCTGGCTAATTTTGTATTTTTAGTTGAAATGGGGTTTCTCCATGTTAGTCAGGCTGGTCTCAAACTCCCAACCTCAGGTGATCTGCCTGTCTTGGCCTCCCAAAGTGCTGGGATTACAGGCATGAACCACCGTGTCTCAAAACTTTTTAAAAGTAATTAGTCTGAATTAAATATACCAAGAAGAAAATGCTGGCAATTTTTTTTCTTTTTTTTTTTTTTTGGCTTTTGGGGATAGTTTGTTTATATTCGTTTTCAACAAACTTTAACAGGCTTCACTGCCTTCTAGCTGCAGGCACTTATTCTTTGACCTCTTCAACAACATCCTAATGAGTCTCCTGGCTTCCTCACTTAAGCACAACCCAACCCATTCTCCACATAGCAGCCAGAGTAAACTCTTTGAAAATATGTAAATCATATTAAATCAATCCCTCCCTAAAATCTTTCATACCCTTGTCATCAGAGAGTTCAAAACCCTGAATCTCCTTACCATAACTGACAAGTCCTTGCAAACAGCGAACTGCATTTCCCATCTCATCTCTATTCTTTTCCTCTCACTGGGTACTCTTGTAGGTAGCAGTGGTTCGTTCACTTTCAAGCTGTAAGTTGGTTCATTTAATAAACACACAAAACATGATTGAGCTATTCAACTCTTGGTGGACATTCAAGTTGTTTCCAATTTTGACAACCATGAATATTGCTGCTGAACACATTCTCATATGTAGGCACACATATTTGTGCACTTCTGTTGGGTATATAACAAGGAGTGAAATTGCTAGCTTAAAGGGAAAGCTTTTATTCAGCCTTGTTAGACAATACCGAATAGTTTTGCAAAATGGTTGTACCAGTTGACACCCAAACAAGAGAGAATGAGAGTTAACTGTACATTCTCTCCAACATTAACTGTTGTTAGTCTTGGGGTTTCAACCAGTCTATTGTTGTAGCTCATTGCTGCTCTCTCCCTATGGGCATTTGTTGTTATCATTGTTGTTAATGTATAATTATATTCAGTTCGTGGCTTGCTTTTTCATTGTGTGTTCCTTGAAGTTTTAATTTTGATTAAATGTAGTTATTTTTTTCTTTCGTGATTTGTTCTGAGTTCTCTCTAGGAAATCTTTGCATAACCACAGGTTGTAAAGATGTTCTATATTTTTCTAGGAGCTTTATAGTTTCAGCTTTTCAATGAAAAAATGTTTCAAGTTAATTTTTAGATATGGCATAATATATGGACCAATTTTCAATTGTTTTAATATAGATATTTAATTGATTATGTGTTTTTGGCTGAACGTTTTCCTTACCTTATTGAATTATTTTGTTGCAGCTGGGCACAGTGGCTCACACGTATAATTGCAGCACTTTGGGAGGCAGAGGCAAAAGCATCACTTTAGCTCAGAAGTTCAAAACCAGTTCTGGCAACATAGCGACACACACACACCACACATTGGTCACAATTGGAGAATGCAAAACTAAATATTTTGAAAATTTATAAATAAAAGAAAACATTCAAGCATTTATTATGTAATTTTCTACCAACAATTTTAGGAAGTAACCAAATGCTAGATGAGGAAAAGAGTATATGAAAAGAAACAATAAAACTGAATATAGTAATTTAGCAACTTCTCATGAATTAATGAATGCCACTGATATTTAAATGGCTACTGACACATTTTAAAAGAAGATAACCAGAAATACATGATTCCTGATGAGAAAGACATAATTTCAGAAATAGTCTTGTCCTCCCCAAATTAAATAAACCAATCAAGCAAAATTATATCAAGCCTTTATATTCAACTATCAATTTATTTAAAAAATACTGAAGATGTAGGAAGACATTGTAAAGCAGACCAGGATGTAATCTGGAAAATCCAGACGGTGATTGTCAAAAATTCTATAGCAAAGATAATCTATTTTCTTCAATAAATAAAGTGTAAGAGAAAAAGAAGATGGATGAGAATCTAGAGAGCAAAATAAATGTAAACCATCTTTTTCTTTTTTTTTCTTTTTTTTTGAGACAGAGTCTCGCTCTGTCACCAGACTGGAGTGCAGTGGCACCATCTTGGCTCACTGCAGCCTCTGCCTCTGGAGTTCAAGAGATTTCCCTGCCTCAGCCTCCTAAGCAGTTGGGACTACCGTCATGTGCCACCACGCCTGGCTAATTTTTTGTATTTTAGTAGAGACGGGGTTTCACCATGTTGGCAAGGATGGTCTCAATCTCCTGACCTCATGATCTGCCAGCCTCAGCCCCCCAAAGTGCTGGGATTACAGGCATGAGCCACCACGCCAAGTCCAATGTAAGCCGTGTCTTTTTAACCAATCATACCAGGAGACACATTTGGATCCTGATTTGAACAAATAATTTTTTAAACGACATTTATAAGATGATAGAAATTTTTAATACGGACATGATACTTTATAAGTTAAGAAATTGTAAAAGTTTTATATGAGATAGTCATTTGGTGATTGTTTTATTTAGAGTTCTTATCTTCTCGAGATATCCTAAAAATTTTCAGGATAAAACTACATAATGTCCACGGCTTGCTTACTATGGGGGCTGGGAACTGGTGGGATGTAGATGAAGCAGGATATCTTCAACTGATGATTTCGGATCCTGGGTGATGGAGACACAGGTATTGGTACGCTGTGAAGTCAAATTTACACATATTTGAAATGATTATTCAATATGAAAATGGAAAATAGTATTTTTCATAATAAAAAGCTTATAAGTTCACAATCATAGCAGCAATCTGGAAATCCTCACGTGTTATTTGTCACAGAATAATTGACTCAAAGTAGAACTTGACGGACCCTGCACTGTGCTGTGTATGAACAAAAGCAGAGTTAATTTTGTAGTGGTCAGATTCTTTTTATAATTTCAGGAAAAAAAAAGTGGATAACAGGACTGAAATACAGTGGTGTTACACTGAGAACCATTGAATTTTAAAGGTGGTAAAGAAAATATTAACGACAGTTTTAAGAAATTCTATATACCATATGCTAATACGTTGCTTTTATGCGTTTTCTAGGGTGGTAATTCAAGCAAAATTTGTTAACATGAATGAAGACTATAATTTTTGCCATGTATGCACAAACATCTTACATATCAAGGAGAAATATAGCAATAAGAAGACATTAAAACAGAACAGAAAAGCTTTCAAATTTATTGTTTATTGGGTACAAAGAGGTATAATTTAAAATATATTTCCAGATTTCCGAAATACAAATTACCACAACTGAGTTAACTAATATACTCTACTTTGGCCAATGATATGCATTACCCTAAAAGATCATAGAAAGGAGACTTTTAAGAGACCGATCATCATGGCGGACAGGAGGCAGGACTAGATTTCCACTCAGGACAGAGCAGAGTGCGGACCTCACATGGTGAATTTTAGCTCCGGATCAACGGTAAGAACAAACCAGCAGTCCTGAGAGGACCCACAGACCTTCCGAAGCGGACTGTTCCTGCAGGACCCGGGAGACCCCCGCAAAGATGTGAGTGCCCCAACTGCAGAAGTGGGAAAGGGAGACCCCCCTCTCCCAAACAGACACCCCACTGGGGAAGCTGAAGGTCTGTTTGCGGCAGAATTTCCAGCTTCACCTGGAGCTGAGTCCATCTGGAGAGCCAGGCGAAATACAGGGGTAGAGAAAGCAGCGGAAAGGCCAGGGGGCTCGCTGGGTCCCAGAGCAGCCCGTTCCTGCTGGCACCACAGCATCCATCGGGAGAGGAGGGGCAGAACTCCGCAGGGAGCAGGAAATCTCTAGCTGAACTTTGTAACAATTTGAACTGGGTGAGAATCCTCCCGGCCAGAAGTCAGAGGAGGGCACGAATCCGGTGTGCAGCCTCCACAGGCGGGGAAGAACCAAGTCTTTTTCTCTCGCAGCTGCGAGGCGGGTAGCCTGGGGCAGGTTTTCAAGCTCGTTTCCCTCTCCCACCTGGAAACGGACTGCAGACTGTTGGGGGTGCACGTGGCAGTGAGACCGGCCCTTCGGTTTGCATGGGAGCTGGGTGAGCCCTGTGATCGCCGGCTTCCCCCCACTTCCCTGACAACCTGCATGACTCAGCAGAGGCTTTCCCCC
>NC_045436.1:3404691-3439214 GCF_002776525.5 Piliocolobus tephrosceles | reverse complement strand
GAGGCTTTCCCCCACTTCCCTGACAACCTGCATGACTCAGCAGAGGCAGCCATAATCCTCCTAGGTACGTAACTCCAGTGACCTGGGAGTGTCACCCCCAGCCCCCACAGCAGCCGCAGCAAGGCCAGACCAAGGAGAGCCTGAGCTCAGACGTGCCTGCCTCGCCCCGACCTGAGGGTCCTTCCCTACCCACCCTGGAGGCAGAAGACAAAGGACATAAAATCTACCCACCCTGGTAGCAGAAGACAAAGGAGTTCTAGGGCCCCGCCCACCACCCACCACCGGTTCCTCGCCACACTACCACAGCTGATGCTCTCTGGAAAGCGCCACCTCCCGGCAGGAGGCTGTAACACCAGCACAGAAACAGCATTAAACCCTCACAGAGTCCATTGCACTCTCCTTGCCTCCCACTGCCACCTCCACTGGAACAGGCGCTGGTATCCACGGCTGACAGACCCATAGACGGTTCACATCACAGGACTCTGTGCAGACAAACCCCAGTACCAGCCCGGAGCTGGGTAGACTCACTGGGTGGCTAGACCCAGAAGAGAGACAACAATCACGGCAGTTTGGCTCTCAGGAAGCCACATCCATAGGAAAAGGGGGAGAGTATTACATCAAGGGAACACCTCGTGGGACAAAATCAAGGGGAAATATAGCAATAAGAAGACATTAAAACAGAACAGAAAAGCTTTCAAATTTATTGTTTATTGGGTACAAAGAGGTATAATTTAAAATATAATTATACCTTATATTATATTTTATATATAATATTTATAAAGAATCCAAACAACAACCTTCAGCCCTAGACCTGCTCTCTGACAGATGTTACCCAAATGAGAAGGCACCAGAAAACCAATCCTGGTAATATGACAAAACAAGGCTCTTCAACACTCCCAAAATCACACCAGTTCACCAGCAATGGATCCAAACCAAGAAGAAATCCCTGATTTACCTGAAAAAGAATTCAAAAGGTTGGTTATTTACCTAATCAGGGAGGGACCAGAGACTAGCAAAGCCCAACGCAAGGAAATCCAAAATATGATACAAAAAGTGAAGGGAGAAATATTCAAGGAAACAGATAGCTTAAAGAAAAAACTAAATCAAAAATTCAGGAAACTTTGGACACACTTTTACAAATGTGAAGTGCTCTGGAAAGTCTCAGCAATAGAACTGTACAACTAGAAGAAAGAAATTCGGAGTTCAAAGATAAAATCTTTGAATTAACTCAATCCAACAAAGATAAAGAAAAAAACATAAGAAAATACGAACAAAGCCTCCAAGAAGTCTAGAATTATGTTAAATGATCAAACCTAAGAATAATTGGTGTTCCTGAGGAAGAAGAGAATTCTAAAAGCTTGGAAAACATATTTGGAGGAATAGTCAAGGAAAACTTCCCCAGCCTTGCTATACACCTAGACATCCAAATACAAGAAGCACCAAGAACACCCGGGAAATTCATTGCAAAAAGATCTTCACCTAGGTACATTGTCATCAGGTTATCCAAAGTTAAGATGAAGGAAAGAATCTTAAGAGCTGTGAGACAGAAGCACCAGGTAACCTGTAAAGGAAAACCTGTCAGATTTCTCAGCAGAAACCCTACAAGCCAGACGGGATTGGGGTCCTATGTTCAGCCTTCTCAAACAAAACAATTATTAGCCAAGAATTTTGTATCCAGCGAAACTAAGAATCATATATGAAGGAAAGAAACAGTCTTTTTCAGACAAACAAATGCTGAGAGAATTCACCATTACCAAGCTACCACTACAAGAACCGCTAAAAGGAGCTCTAAATCTTGAAATAAATCCTGGAAGCACATCGAAACAGAACCTCTTTAAAGCATACATCACACACAACCTATAAAACAAAAATAAAAGTTAAAAAACAAAAACAAAAAAACCATAAGTACACAGGCAACAAAGAGCACAATGAATGCAATGGTACCTCACATTTCAGTACTAACATTGCATGTAAATGGCCTAAATGCTCCACTTAAAAGACACAAAACTGCAGAATTGATAAGAACTAACCAACCAACTAGCTGTTGCCTTCAGGAGACTCACCTAATACATAAGGACTCACATACACTTGAAGTAAAGGGGATGGAAAAAGGCATTTTATGCAAATGGACACCAAAGATAGCAGGGGTGGCTATTCTTATATCAGACAAAACAAACATTAAAGCAACAGCAGTTAAAAGAGACAAAGAGGGACATTATATGATGGTAAAAAGCCTTGCCCAACAGAAAATGATCACAATCCTAAACATATATGCACCTAACAGTGGAGCTCCCAAATTTATAAAATAATTACTACTAGACATAAGAAATGAGATAGACAGCAACACAATAATGGTGGGGAACTTCAGTACTCCACTGACAGCACTAGACAGGTCATCAAGACAGAAAGTCAACAAAGAAGGGATTTAAACTATGCCCCTTTGAACAAATGGACTTAACAGATATATACAGAACATTTCATCCAACCACCACAGAATACACATTCTTTGCAACAGCACATGGAACTTTCTCCAAGATAGACCATATGATAGGCCATAAAATGAGCCTCAATAAATTTAAGAAAATTAAAATTATATCAAGCGCTCTCTCACCACAGTGGAATAAAACTGGAAATCAACTCCAATAGGAACCTTCAAAACCATGCAAATACATGAAAATTAAATAGCCTGCTCCTGAACGAACATTGGATCAAAAACAAAATTGACATGGAAATTAAAAAATTGTTTGAACTGAACAACAATAATGACACAACTTATCAAAACCTGTGGGATATAGCAAAGGTGGTGCTAAGAGCCCTTCATAGCCCTAAATGCCTACATCAAAAAGACTGAAAGAGCACAAACTGACACTCTAAGGCCACACCTCAAGAAACAAGAGCAAGCCAAACCCAGCAGAAGAAAGGAAATAATCTAGATCAGAGCAGAACTAGATGAAATTGAAACAAACAACAAACAACACAAAAGATAAATGAAACAAGAAGCTGGTTCTTTGAAAAGATAAATACAACTGATAGACCAAGAAAAGAGGAGAGAAAATCCAAATAACCTCACTAAGAAATGACACAGTAGATACTACAACTGACGCCACTGAAATACAAAAGATAATTCAAGGCTACTATGAACACCTTTACACACATAAACTGGAAAACCTAGACGAGATGGACAAGTTCCTGGAAAAATACAACCCTTCTAGCTTAAAATCATGAATATTAGATACCATAAACAGATCAATAACAAGCAGTGAGATTGAAGCAGTAATGTAAAAATTACCAGTGAAGAAAGTCCAGGACCAGACAGAGTCACAGCAGAATTCTATCAGACATTCAATCCTTTTGACGCTATTCCACAAGATATAGAAAGAAGGAACCCTCCCTAATTCATTCTATGAAGCTAGCATCACCCTAATAGCAAAACCAGGAAAGGATAAAACCAAAAATGAAAACTACAGACCAATATCTTTGATGAATGTACATGCTAAAATCCTTAACAAAATACTAGCTAACCAAGTCCAACAACATATCAAAAAGATAATCCACCATGATCAAGTGGGTTTCATACCAGGGATGGAGGGTTTGTTTAACACACACAAGTCAATAAATGTGATACACCACATAAACAGAATTAAAAACAAAAATCACATAACCATCTCAACAGATGCAGAAAAAGCATTTGACAAAATCCAACATATGTTTATGATTAAAACTCTCAGCAAAATCAGCACACAAGGAACATACCTTAATGTAATAGAAGCCATCTATAACAAACCCACAGCCAACATAATACTGAATGGGGAAAGGTTGAAAGCATTCCCTCTGAGAACTGGAACAAGACAAGGATGCCCACTCTCACCACTCCTCTTCCACACAGCATTGGAAGTCCTATCCAGAGCAATCAGACAAGAGAAAGAAATAAAAGGCATCTAAATCGGTAAAGAGGAAGTCAAACTGTCACTGTTTGCTGAAGATTTTACAATTTACCTAAAAAACCCTAAAGACTCCTCCAGAAAGCTCCTAGAACTGATAAAAAAATTCAGCAAAGTTTCCAGATAAAAGATTAATGTCAAATCAGTAGCTCTTCTATACACCAACAGTGACCAACTGGAGAATCAAATCAAGAACTCAACCCCTTTTACAATAGCTGCAAAAAAGTTAAAATACTTAGGAATATACCTAACCGAGGAGTTGAAAGACAGGTACAAGGAAAACTACAAAACCCTGCTGAAAGAAATCATACATGATGCAAATAAATGGAAACATAACCCATGTTTGGGAAGAATCAATATTGTGAAAATGACCATACTGCCAAAAGCAATCTACAAATTCAACGCAACCCCCATCAAAATACCACTATCATTCTTCACAGAATTAGAAAAAACAATTCCAAAATTCATATGGAATCATAAAAGAACCTGCATAGCCAAAGCAAGACTAAGCAAAAAGAACAAATCTGGAGGCATCACACTACCTGATTTCAAACTATACGGTAAGGCAATAGTCACCAAAACAGCATGGTAGTGGTATAAAAATAGGCACATACACTAATGGAGTAGAATAGAGAACCCAGAAATAAACCCAAATATTTAAAGCCAACTGACCTTTGACAAAGAAAACAAAAATGTGAAGTGAGGAAAGGATGCTCTTTTCAAAAAATGGTGCTGGGATAATTGGCTAGCCACATGTAGGAGAAAGAAACTGGATCCTCATCTCTCACCTTATACTAAAATCAACTCAAGATGGATTAAGGACTTAAGCCTAAGATCTGAAACTATACAAATTCTAGAAGATAATATTGGAGAAACCCTTGTAGACATTGGCTTAGGCAAGGATTTCATGACCAAGAACCCAAAAGCAAATACAATAAAAACAAACGTAAATAGCTGGGACCCAAATAAACTGAAGTGCTTTTGCTGGCAAAAGGAACAGTTAGCAGAGTAAACAGACAACTCACAGAATGGGAGAAAATCTTCACAATCTACACATCTGACAAAGGACTAATATCCAGAATCTACAATGAACTCAAACAAATCAGTAAGAAAAAACGAAACAATCCCATCAAAAAGTGGGCTAAGGACATGAATAGACAATTCTCAAAAGAAGATATACGAATGGCCAACAAACATATGAAAAAATGCTCAACAACTGATGATCAGGGAAATGCGAATCAAAACCACAAAACGATACCACCTTCCTCCTGCAAGAATGGCCATAATCAAAAAATCAAAAAACAGCAGATGTCGGTGTGGATGCGGTTAACAGGGAACACTCCTACACTGCTGGTGGGAACGTAAACTAGTACAGCCACTGTGGAAAACAGTGTGGAGATTCCTTAAAGAACTAAAAGTAGAACTACCACTGGATCCAACAGTCCCACTACTGGGTATCTATCCAAAGGAAAAGAAGTCATTATTTGAAAAAGATACATGCACATGCATGTTTATAGTAGCACAATTCACAGTTGCAAAATTGTGAAACCAACTCAGATGCCCATCAATCAACGAGTGGATAAATAAACTGTGGTATATATGTAGTATATGTGGTATATATGTGGTGTATATGTGGTAAATATGTGATATATATATATATATATATATATATATATATATATATGGTGGAATCTATGCAGCCATAAAAAGGAATGAATTAACAGCATTTGCATTGACCTGGATGAGATTGGAGACCTTTTTTTCTAAGTGATGTAACTCAGGAATGGAAAACCAAACATCTTGTGTTCTCCCTGATATGTGGGAGCTAAGCTATGAGGACGCAAAGGCATAAAAATGATACAATGGACTTTGTAGACTTGGGGGAAAGAGTGGGAGGAGGATGAGGGCTAAAAGACTACAAATATGGTACAGTGCATATTGCTCGGGTGATAGGTGCACCAGGATCTCACAAATCACCACTAAAGAACTTACTTATGTAACCAAATACCACCTGTACCCCAATAACTTATGGAAAAATGTAAGAAAAGAAAGGAGACCTTTGTATTTACATATGTGTATGTGTATATATCTATATCTACATATATTTATCTGCCTCTTTATCCATATAGATATATTTAGCCATATATATATAAATAGATCATAAAAGTAAAGGGCATATATTTACTTTCACTTTCTATGATTTTAGCAAAATATATAACATTGATATATGATTAGGCTGATGCTATTATTTTAAAAGAATTATGGAGGAAGTAAAACCAAAAACTGTATAATCATCTCAAAAGATGCAGAAAAAGCTTTTGTTACAATCCAAAATCGCTTCATGAAAAAACCCTCAACAGACTAGGCATTAAAGGAACATACCTCAAAATCAAAAGCACCATCTGGGACAAAACCACAGCCAACATCATACTGAATGGGCAAAAGCTGGAAGCATTCCCCTTGAGAACCAGAACAAGACAAGGATGCCTACTCTCACAAGTCCTATTCAACATAGTACTGGAAGTCCCAACAAGAGCAATTAGTCAAGAGAAAGAAAGAAAGGGCATCGGAACGGAAGAAATCAAACTATCTCTCTTTGCTGATGATATGATTCTATACCTAGAAAATCCTAAATACTCTGCCAAAAGGCTCCTGGAACTAATCATCAACTTCAGTAAAGTTTCAGGATACAAAACCAGTGTACAAAAATCAGTAGTATTTCTATTCACCAATAACATTCAAGCTGGGAGCCAAATGAAAAACACAATCCAATTTACAATAGTCACATAAAAAATGAAATACCTAGGGATACAGCTAACCAAGGAGGTGAAGAAGCTGTACAAGGAGAACTACAAGACACTGCTGAAAAAATCAGAAAAGACACAAATAAACGAAAAAAATATTCCATGCTCATGGATTGAAATAATTAATGTCATTTAAAAGGGCATCGTGGCCAAAGCCATTTACAGATTTAACACTATTCCTAACAAATTACCAACATCATTTTTTCACAGAATTAGAAAAACTGCTCTAAAATTCATATGGAACCAAAAAGAGCCCAAATAACTGAAACAATCCTAACCAAAAAGAAGAAAGCCAGAAACATCTTATTACCCAGCTTCAAAATAGACTACAAGCCTACAGCAACCAAAAAAGCATGATACTAGTACAAAAATGACATGTAGGTCATTGGAACGGAGCAGGTAATCCAGAAGTAAAGCCACACACCTACAACCATCTGATCTTTGACAAACTCGACAAAAATAAGCAATGGGGAAAAGACTCTCTATTCAATAAATGGTGTTGGGGTAGCTGGTTAGCCATATGTGAGATTGAAACTGGAGCCATACCTATCAACACATACAAACATTAACTCAAGATGGAATAGAGACTTAAATGTTAGACCTCAAGCTATAAAAATCCTAGAAAAAAATCTAGGAAAAACCCTTCTTGAAATCAGCCTTGGCAAATAATTTATGGCTAAGCCTTGAAAACCTATCTCTACAAAAACAAAAATTGATAATCGGTACCTAATTACACTAAAGAGCTTCTGCATAGCAAGAGAAAGTATCAAGTGGCTAAACAGGCAACCTGTGGGAGAAAATATTTGCAAACTATGCATCTGACAAAGGTCAGATATCCCAAATCTATAAGGAATGTAAACCAACAACCAAAAAAACAAACAACCCCATTAAAAAGTGGGCAAAGGACTTAAACAGACAATTCTCAAAAGCAGACATACAAGCAGCCAACAAACATGAAAAAATGCTCAACATCACTGATCATCAGAGAAATGCAAATCAAAACCACAGTAAAACACCATCTCACAGCAGTCAGAATGGCTTTTGTTAAAAAGTCAAAAAATAACAGACATTGGCAAGGCTGCAGAGAAAAAGAGATACTTAACACTATTGGCAGGAGTGTAAACTAGTCCAGCCAATGGTGAAGAGCAGTTTGGATATTTCTCAAAGAACAGCAGTTGAACTACCATTTGATCTGGCCATCTCATTACTGGGTATATGCAAAGGAAAATCAATTCTGCCATAAGGACACATGTGTGTTCATCACGGTACTATTCACAATGGCAAAAACATGAAATCAACCTCTGTGCCTATCAACAGTGCACTGGATAAGGAAAATGTGGAGGATGTCCACCGTAGAATGCTATGCAGCTATACCAATGAGGAAATCATGTTCTTTGCAGTAACATGGATGCAGCTGGAGGCCATTAACCTAAGCAAACTAACTCAGGAACAGAAAGCAAATATTGCATGTTCCCACTTACAGGTGGGAGCTAAACATTGAATCGACATGGACACAAGGATGGCAACAATTGGCACTGGAGGCTGCCGGGGCTTGAGGCAAGTAAAGGCTGAACTCCTGGGGACTATGTTCACTAACTGGGTGATGGATTCAGTCACACCCCAAACCTCAGCATCATGCAAGATACCTTTGTAACAAACCTGCCCGTGTTCTCCCTTTTTCTAAAATAAAAGTTTTCAGAAAATAAAATTATGAGGCTAGGCATGGTGGCACAAGCCTGTAGTCCCAGCTACTCCAGAAGCTGAAGCAGGATTTGGAGTCCAGCCTGGGCAACATAGCAAGATCCTGTGTCTAAAAACATAATAACAATACAATAAAAAATATAATAAAAATACAAGTAATTTTGGGTAAATCTTCACTTGGATTTAAGCCTTGTCGTTCATGTGGCTAGGCATCTGCAAAGCGGGTAACACAGGTGAGTGTTGATGCTGCAGTCTTGTGTCTGAGATCTGCAGGGTAGGTCAGACCGGCTGCAGACTCAGGCAGGATTTCTATGTTATTGTCTTGAGGCAGAATTCCTTCTACTCCCAGAAATTTCAGTTTTAGGGTCTTCAGCTTATTAGAGTAGGCCCACCTACATTACTGAGGGCACCCTGTTTCACTTTTTACCAAGTCAACTTATTGTAAATGTTAATCCCATTCACAAAGGATCTTCACAGCAACATCTATAATGATGTTTGACAAAGTGGGCACTGGAGCCTTGCCGAGTTATACATAAAATTAAACATCACAGGCATATTTTTTCAACCGTAAGATTTTTGATTGACAGAGACATTTGGGATCAAAGATTATTTGTGCTATATAATTGAAATAGGTTAATAAACATATTTTTCATTTTTTAGCAATAAGGAACCATATTTCTACTATGCTACAGAAACTCTGATTACAAATGGTTACTTACTGAGCACCTACCACATGCCAGAGACTATGGTAAGTGCTGGGCACATGGCAGTGATCAAGTTCGATGCTGCTCTGAGAAGCCTGTAAGGGGGGAAGTGAACCTGGCTGCAGCTGCTCGCTTGCAGGTGGATGGGTGGCCTTTTGATGAGGTGACATTTCAGCTAAGACTAGAATAAGTAAGACTTTGTGAGGTGAAGATGGAGATGGATAAGAACATTCTGGGCGAAGGAAAGAGCATAAACCAAAAGCTAGGAGTTAAGGAAATCATGGAGTGTTTAGAGAGCTGAATGGAGTCCCGTTTAGTACATACAGCAAAGGGAAAGAGGTAGAAAATCAAGCTGGAAAGATGAGCTGAGGCTAGACCCTTACAAGCTACAGTAAGGACTTTTCAATTTTACCTTAAGGGCAGTAACAAATACATGCACTAAGCTGTCCTGTTATTTCCTATTACATCAAAAAATGAAAGAGTGTAACTTATCAGAGAGGGAATGAACGCAGTGTAGAACATTCCTTTCTGTCATCCTCATTGTTTAAAAACAGAGCATGTAATTAAAAAATCAATGAAGTATCACTTTATCTTTAAAAAATGACTCCATTACAATACAACTTCAGTCTAAAGAAATAGATCCGTGTCTAATGTGGTCCCAGTTATGACATTTTTGTTTGTGATTCTGATCACTTCAAGAACCCCGCAGTATGTGCACTTTGTTTTGTGATCCAAAATTATGTGGTTGGCTGTTCTAATCTCAAAAACGAAAACTCCTGGAGCCCCGTGAGCACCGTGGGTGGGAGCTGGGGTTCAGCTATGTCTTCCTGCTAAAATGACCTGATCACTCCCACCCTGGTGTTGAAGTCCACTTATTTTTATTATAAGGGTTCAGAAGCCTTCTGAGAAAAGAATTCATGGTAGGTACAAGATTGGAGTTCAGATATACAAGCAAGTCTTTTAAAGAAGGGCTGGGAGTGGAGAAACAAAAGGCCAGTTATAAGGAAGTCCTGTGTGGCCCAGGAGTGTCTTCAACCACAAGCGCGACAGTGACTCTGCGGGAGTCGCCAGACTTCAGACAGCAGCAGTCACAGCTGTTGAGGAACTGGACTCACCCCTGCCATGCTGGCGGCATGCAAGCTTGGAAATGAGCCTAGCAGAAGTGTGGCCTTTGTGAGGGGATCAAAGCAATGGGCTCAGGGCCCGAACTCAGAAAAGATGCTGCAGAAGAAAGGGGAGCCTCGGCAGCCCTGTCCCGCAGCAGCAGCAGCACCTTAGACGTGATCCGGACAACACAGCTGCAGCTGCGGCGTGAAGAGCAGGTCAACCAGAGCAGGTACTGGCTTCCAAGGGCGATAGGAGGATCGTCCGGAATGTGCAGCGATGCTGTGGTTTGCTCGAGAAGGGCCTGTGTGCTTACAGCAGGCTAGTGGTGTGGGTTATTTGTCTAGGCCTGCCTTGCCCTGAGGCTTTTCATCAGAGTGCGGAAAAGAGCGGCGAAGCTGTTCTGGGACAAACGTCATGACTGGCAGTCTGAAACATCTCCTGGGGTGTCACTGTCCCAAGCGCAAAGCTCAAGCCTCTGTGGCAAGGCCCGATACTTGATGAGAGCTGAAGCAAATGACAGCAACCCAAACCTTAAAGGAGGCTTCACTCCCCAGTATTTTACTCACCTTGGATGCTCCACATCAAAGCAGGCCTGTGCTATCGCTGTGAAGATCTGCCTGCAGAGCCAGGATGGCGAGGGGAGGAGGGTTCCAGCCTCAGCCAGACACTGGGCCGGAAACAGCCTCTCCCTATAACCATCAGTCATGATCCGATCGTTGGAATCCCAAAGGAAAATTGGAAGAGAAATCCCAGAGGGTTCCTGGGAGCTCCCCCTTCTCGGCGACTGCTAAACTACATTTTGCTTATAATCCAGAAACCCAGAGACCTACCAAGGCAAAAAAAAAAAAAAAAAAAAAAATTGTCCAGCTATGCCATTGCCTAAAAGAGTGGATGGAACCTTCCTGAGATTCACATCACTGCACGTGCCATTCTGGTAATTTGCCGAGGGAACTGGACTTCTATTAAGGATGGCTGAGCTACTAAATCTAAGAGAGAAAACTCTCAGTAGCCCCCAATGGTTGCATTCTTATTTAGCTGATAATTGGAGTATATGTCTCTTTTCACCAGGCCCCCATGATAGACTATGTGAAGATCTGAATGTTATACACAGTTTCTTACTGGGAGTTGATCATTAGGCTCAGCAAAAAAAGAAGAACCCTAAGGGTTGAGTTCTGGGCACATGACATATTCACAATTGTGGGGAATAAAAAAATTAGTGGATTGAAAATATTAAAATACAGTGGTCAAGAAATTTAACACATCAAAAGAATCAGGGTGAAACTTCAGAGGCTTCTCCCCTTACAATTGTCATATTTAATTGTAAAATAAGAACTTCAAATTGACTGCCACTAATCCATCTTTTTGGATAAATTGTGAGGAATGTTTTGGTGGAAAAATTACTTAAACCTGGCCTGATAATTATGAAAAAAATTAATAGAGAAATTTTCTCTCTCTCTTACGTTACCCTATTGTAGTCATGTTAATTTCAATTGTACTTATTTCTGCTTAAGATCATATTTCATTTGCGTAAATGAAAAACAAAATCCAATAACTGTAAATGAATTTGCTAATCTTAAGGAAATAACCAGTTCATTTAAACAGGAGTTAGACAGCGGTTTCACACTATCATATTGCTAGACAGATAAGACTTAGAAAAAGAAAGAAAGCCAGTTGCAAAAGACTGTATTTTCTAAATATCGAATTCCTCGTGGCATAGTGTGCTTCTGAAAGCAAGTTTTTAATTATTAAAAAAATCAAACAATATCAGACCTTGACTTTATAAATTAGACTATTGATGAAGTGCTTTTCCGCTTCATTACTGTGAAGGGAATGAGTGTGATCAGGTCCCAGACGTGTTACTCCTCTTTTGTTAGATTTATTACTTCCTCTAAATCAATTCCCTTGCCTTCTCATGTGTGTTTTCACCTCCCTGCGTGGCCAAAACAAACTTTTTTAAAGTTCTGTTCAGAAAAGCAATTATGAGTAATAAGTTACAGTTACAAACATCAAGGTACAGATGGTTTAAATCTAGAGAGTATTACTAACAGGGCTATGCAAAGAAATTGTTGGGATGATTTTAAAAATTGAAGATCACAGCCTGCTATGAATTTGTATAAATGATTTCAATGCCATCCATTATATCCTACAGGAAAGAAAATAGAGCACACACGAAGCTTAATATTTAAAATGATATTATAGCATGCATGTAGAGAAGTACATGTATCTTAATTGAATGGGTCAATAAATTTTTAAATATGCACTACACATATATACACTTCCATATTGCTAGCACCCACGTCAAAATATTGAACTCTATATTAGATCCTAGAGCTGACATACAGCACCACACGACCACACGCTAGGGCTGTACGCAACAGAAACTTACACCTCACAGTTCTGGAGGCTGGAAGTCCAGGATCAAGATGTTGGCAGGGGTGGTTCCTTCCGAGGCTGAGAGGGAGAATCTGTCCCATGCCTCTCCCAGCTTCCGATGGTTGTGGAGAGTCTTTGGCATTCCACAGCTCAGAGATTCGTCACCCCAATCTTGCCCTTCACCATCACGTGGACTTCTCCTATCTCTCTTCACACAGTCGTCTCTCTTTGCATGTCTGTCTATGTCCAAATTTCTCATTTTTATCAAAACAGCAGTCCAACAGTGGATCAGGGCCCACCCTAGTGATAACATTTTAACTCGATTAGTTCTGTAAATATAACGTCCCTTTCTGAGGCACTGGGGGTTAGGAATTGACCTTTTTATCAGGACACAATTTAACCCATGACAAATGCCTATGACACCTCATATGGATCCTTCTTACTTCTCAGCGTAGACCAAACCCTCCCTGCAGAGAAGACCAGTGTTCTGACTTGTCTCACAAAGATTCATTTTGCCTGTTCTTGGACTTCGTGGAATCATACACTGTGTACTCTTTTCTGGGGGCTTCTTTTGCTCAACTTATCTATGACATTCATCCATGTTTCTGTAACAGCGATCACTTGTTATTTTACAGCTGTGTAGTATTTATTCTCTTGAACATTTTGGCCGTTTCCAGTTCTTGGCTATTACAGATGCTGCTGCCACTGGCTCTGGCACACATTGCCATTTCTCTTGAGCATATACCTGCAGAATAGACATGCTTTAGTAGATACTGCCATACATTTTTTAAGGATATTGTACCAAACTATGCTCCCATTGACATTTAAAGCTATAACTAACATTACACTTGTTCTTCTTTTATGGTTGATGTATTTCTTGGTCCTATTTTAAGAAATTTCTGCCTACACTATATCATGAAAAAATTTTTATGTATTTTTCCTAGAAGTGTTATCATTCTTCTTTTCATAACATTCTTCTTTTCATACCTTAAATTGTTTTTTGTGAATGGCAAGAGGTAGGGGATTAAAGATTAAGGTTCATTTTTTGCTTTACAAATATTCAATTGCTCCTGCACTATTTAATGAAAATACCATTTTCCCTTATTAAATTGAATTGGCAGCTTTGTTGTAAACTAAATGACCTTTAATTATGGAGGGGCGTATTTCTAGATCCCCTGTTCTGTTTCAATTGTTTCTTTATTTTTGCATGAATACCATATTGTTTTAATTACTGAAACTTTATAATAAATCTCGAAATGTAGTAATGTAATTCCATCAACTTTGATCTTATTTTTCAACCATGCCTCTTCTAGGTCTTTTATATCTTCGTGGAAATTGTAGAATCAGTACTCAATTTACACAAGAATCAGTACTCAATTTACACAATTTAGACAAAACCTTAATGGGATTTTTCTTTGTATTTCATGTAATGCAAAGATTGACTTAGAAATAGTTGACATGTTAAAAATATTGAGTCTTCCTATCCATGAACATGAAATTTCTCTATTTATTTACGTTTCTGTAACTACTGTTAAAATATAAACCAATAATGCTGTAGCTGCTTTGGTTGAAATAAAACAAGGATTCTTTGTAATGAGGCAGAGAGAGTAAAACATGTGAAATCCATTGATTGCTTCTTTCAGAGGCCAATGAATGTATTAAATAGGTTGAAGCCAGAAGATATTAAATTATTATACTCTATATAAGATATCATTAACATGGTTAGCTTTATTAAACACGAATGTATTCAAAATACATTAGAATTATTACATGGAACCATAAAATACTTTAATACAAAAGGCTCCCTATTTATCTTGAGGCAAGTGTATTTTAAAAAGAATTTTTCTTTCATAAAAAGACAAGTGTTCCAAATTTGCTGTCTTCTTCTATGAGGACAAGTAGCCAGTAGCATCCTGCCTCGCGTAACGTTTTCAGACTCAAAGTGTGCATCAGAATCACCTGGACAGCTTGCAAGACACAGATTGCTGGGCCACACCCTTGCAGTTTCTGACTCAGTAGGTCTGGAGTGTGGCCAAGGGTTTGCATTTATTATGGTTTCTCAGGTGAGGTCTATGCTACTGATCCAGGCAGGGTACTTTGAGAGTCATTAACTTAGAACTTAGGGATATTTTTACATACACACACACACACACACACACACACTTAATCTGTACCTTTTAGACAAATGTAACCCCTTAAGAATAAATAAAAATGTAACTACTTTTTTTATTGTGGTGAAATATATGCAAAATTTACAACTGTTAAGCATACAGTTCAGTAGCACTGAGTACATTCACACTGTTGTGCAACCCTCACAACCATCCACTGAACATTTTGTATTATCCCACACTAAATCTCTCCCCACTAAATAATAACTCTCCACTCCCCCTTCCTATCTGCCCTGGCAATCACCATCTACTTTCTGTCTCTATGTATTTGACTACTCTGGGCACTTCATATAAGCAGAATTATTCAATGTTTGTCATTTTGCGTGACTTATTTCACTTAGCATAATGTTTTTAAGATTCTTGCATGTTGTAGCATGTATCAGAATTTTACTCCACTTTATAGCTGAATAATATAGCAGTCTTTTTTAAAGCATGTGTTACATAGAGGATATTTTGAATGAATGTGTTTTTATAATGTAATTTGAGTGCATTGGAAACAATGTGAGTCACCTGTAGATACTCTTTTATCTTCTTAAAAGTTGTAAACATAATTTACGAACTTGTTTTAAAATCTGTCAAATGAAAGTCTTAAGTAGATTTTAAAATCATTTGTCAAAAATACATCAGCTTCCTTATAGTCTGCAAGGACAACTGATTAACATCAGGCAAAATTGAAAATTTCTAAAATCCTCTCCCAATTATTGAATGGAATTGCAAAATAAATGTCAGGATTTTTAAAAGGAGCCAGTTTTGATTTCTTTTTGTTAAAGCTCTTCATAAATTATCTTTCTCAGGTACAAAAACTATTACAATTGAGTAATGATTTTATCAAATAAAGTGAACTTAGGTCTAATTCTTTACATTGCTGTGTACAGAATATTAAGCCAAAATTTTTTAAAATAAGGTATTTTCTAACATACTGTTCTTTCTAAATTATTGATCATATTTTTGTGAAAGCAAAAAGTATTTGCTATTACTTGATAACAAATATTTTTAAAAATATAATTTCACCTTCATCTCACACGTTTCAAATTTTTATTTTTGCACATGTTTGATAATAAACAATGCATTAATAGAGTAATATTGTAAAATCTCCACAAGTAAATATGTGTATATCAAAGATACAGACTGAAAAATTCTTATTAATAAATTTGTACAATCAAAAATAAATGGACAGAGGTGTATGCGTGTCCATGTGCATTTCCCTGCTCTAGTATTTAAGGTGTCAAAAGTTGTCTTGGTTTCACTTAAAATGATAACTTTGAGGCACAGGAAATACTTTTCTCCTGAAGGTTAAGGTTAGAGTCTTGAGGCTGTGAGGTCACCTACCCTGAGAGTAGCTTTTATCTTTTGTTCTCTAAAGTATTCAGAATTCAGATACCTGCTCCCTCTCCCAGGAAGCAAGTCATGGAGAACTGTCAGACTGGGTATGTGGAGTGCTGGACACAGGAGCCATTTCTGCATTAATATTCTCAATGTTCCCATTGAGATCACATTCTCAATGGGAACAATTATCTAGTGACTCGAAAGTTTTCAAGTAGCTACTTGAACTTGAGAAGAGCTAGCTAACAGCGTTGAACACGCGAAGAGCTGGCTAACAGCGTTGAACACGCGAAGAGCTGGCTAACAGCGTGGGACATGTGAAGAGCTAACAGCATTGAACATGTGAAGAGGAGCTAACAGCACTTCAGCACGCCGACGCTTCCGGGAAACCCGTAACAATGAGTGTACGTGTTTATTTCATCCTCTTCTGATCTGATGCAGAGACAAGACATTTTCACTAGCTACAATGGTTACAGTGGGACTGAACATGTGAGAACAGATAATGTCTACATGCCACCTGGAGAGGCCTGGCCTCCAGCCTCCTTTTAACGGGAAACTAGTGAGGGGAAGTGTCAGTGAGGAAGCTGGGCTCTGGGGCCTGGGCCTGGGGTAAATGAGGAGAATACACAACGGGCAGAAGGCCTGACAGTAGCTTCAGACTTTGGAAACGGAAGTCATGTGCATTTTCACACAGGCTTCCCGAGACTAGCCAGCCGAGATAAGGACATTCAGAAACCCAGTGGCAGAGGTGAGGCTCTGTGTGAACCAATTCTGCGTGGTTCTCTCACAGGGCTGGGACTTAGTCTGTTCTGTCCCCGCCCTCTGGATGTGACTGAATTCTGGCCGAGAAGATAGCGGCAGGAGTGCTGGCCATGACTTAAGAGCCTGCCACGAAACTTCTGCATCACTGCCCACAATTCTTCTTCCCTGTCTGCGTGGAAGGCCATGGGATTCGAACAGCAGCTCCTGGAAATGGAAGCAGCCTGGAGTAATCGCTTCCTGGAAAGTTGCCAGGGAAAACCTAAGGAGGGCCTAAATGAGACTATCTTACGAGTTTATTTTGTTAAACTATTGAGATGTGGAGGATTTTTAAAGACGATTATTACTGAAGCACAACTTAGTTGTCCCGATTCAAACAACACTCCCCTTAATAAGTGATGAGAGCGGCAGCTCCACAGCACACAAAAGGGAGGGTGAGCAAAAAAAAGGAGTTTGCCTTTCCTGTCTCAGAATTCAAAGTGCAGGTGAGAAACTTCAAAGGGACCCTGGACATGAGACATTCCCGGGACTTGCCAGAATAGACTCGACTCAAGTCACTCCACTACTTATCACATGCCAGGACTAACGTGACCCTAGGTGCTGACAATAAGGATACGAGAGGTTTGGAAACGGCCAAGTAAAAAGAGTGCATGGGAAGTTGCCCAAGTTTTGGCATCCTTCTATGACACATCTTAGCCATTGTCCATCATGAGAATTGAATGAATATGTCTGTACGATTCAAGTATCGGCATCCACCCCACTTCTGTTACGTAATTACTGAACTTGAGGAGTAAAGGCAGGAGAGGGCCAGTGGTTAATGCCTCCATATGTTGCCCAGTATTGTATGCCCAATATGAATACAAAGTGTCTATGTTCTGCCTGCAGAAAATCCTGGAAGATAGTAGCAAAATGGGGACAAATGGCATTATTCTATGGTTCTTTGCCTGGGGTGGTTTTATCTGGAGATCCTTACCCAACTCCACCCTCATATAAATCCTTAGAGCTTTATTTTTATTTTTTCTCATGCAAATTTATAGTATACATGAGAAAACTTGTTACATGTACATAATGCATAGTGATCAATTCAGGGTATTCAGGGTGTCGGTCACCCAGGGACAATACATCTTTGTTAACTTATAGTCATCTGCTATCAAACGTAGAATTTATTTTCTTCTATCTAATTACATGTTTGTACCTCTAACCACTTCTGTTTATCCTCCCCCTTCCCTCTGCCCTATGCTCCCAGTCTGTTACCTATTTTTCCTCTCTCTACCTTCTTGTGTTCAAATTTTTTAGCTCTCACATGTAAGTGTGAACACAAGATATTTGTCTTTCTGTGCCTGGCTTATGTCACTTAATGACCTTAGGTTTCATGTATGTTGCTACAAAACACATGATTTCATTCTTTTTCTATGGCCAAATAGTGTTTCATTGTGTGTATGTACCACATTTTCTTTCTTTTTTTTTTTTTTGAGATGGAGTCTCGCTCAGTCACCCAGGCTGGAGTTCAGTGGTGCGATCTCGGCTCACTGCAACCTCCACTTTCTGGGTTCAAGCCATTCTCCTGCCTCAGCCTCCCGAGTAGCTGGGATTACAGGTGCCTGCCACCACGTCTGGCTAATTTTGTGTTTTTAGGAGAGACAGGGTTTCTCCATGTTGGTCAGGCTGGTCTCAAGCTCCCAACCTCAGGTGATGCACCTGCCTCAGCCTCTCAAAGTGCTGGGATTAAGGCGTGAACAACTGTGCCTGGGCACACCACATTTTCTTAATCCAGTCATCCACTGATGGACACTTAGGTTGATCCATATCTTTGCTATTGTGAGTAGAGCTGCAATAAATATGCAGTGCTGGTATCCTTTTGAAATACCGATTTCTTTCCCCAGTAGTGGGATTGCTGAATCAAATGGTAGTTCTGTTTCTAGCTTTAGTTTTTTGGGCATAGCAGCTGTACTAGTTTACATTCCCACCAACAGTGTGTAAGAGTTTCCTCTTCTCCACATCCTCACCAGCATCTGTTATTTTTGTCTTTTTTATCATAGCCGTTTGGACTGAAGTAAGATGATATCTCACCGTAGTTTTGATTTGCATTTTTCTGATGATTAGTGTATTAGTCTGTTTTCACATTGCTAATAAAGACATACCTGAGACTGGGCAATTTACAAAGGAAAGAAATGTATTGGACTTACAGTTCCATGTGGCTGGGGAGGCCTCACAATCATGACAGAGGCAAGGAGGAACAAGTCACATCTTACATGGATGGCAGCAAGCAAAGAGAGAGCTTGTGCAGAGAAACTCCCATTTTTTAAAACTATCAGATCTCATGAGACTTATTCACTATCACAAGACAGCACAGGAAAGAACTGCCTCCATGATTCAATTACCTCCTACCGGGTCCCTCCCATGACATGTGGGAATTGTGGGAGCTACAATTCAAGATGAGATTTGCGTGGGGACAGAGACAAACCATATCACTCCACCCCTGGCCCCTCCTGAATCTCATGTCTTCACATTTCAAAATCAATCATGCCTCCTGAATCTCATGCCCTCACATTTCAAAACCAATCATGCCTTCCCAATAGTCCCTCAAAGTCTTAACTCATTTCAGCATTAACTCAAAAGTCCACAGTCCAAGATCTCATCTGAGACAAGGCAAGTCCCTTCCACTTATGAGCCTGTAAAATCAAAAGCAAGTTAGTTGCTTCCTAGATACAATGGGGGTACATGCATTGGATAAATGCAGCCATTCCAAATGGGAGAAATTGGCCAAAGCAAAGGGACTACAGGCCTCATGCAAGTCCGAAATCCAGTGACGCAGTCAGATCTTAAAGCTCCAAAATGATTTCCTTTGACTCCACATCTGACATCCAAGTCACGCTGATGCAGGAGGTGAGTTCCCATGGACTTGGGCAGCTTCACCCCTGTGGCTCTACAGGGTACAGCCTCCCACCTGGCTGCTTTCATGGGCTGGCATTGAGTGTCTGCGGCTTTTCCAGGCACATGGTACAAGTTGTTGGTAGATCTACCATTCTAGGGTCTGGAGGATGGTGGCCCTCTTCTCACAGCTCCACTAGGCAGTGACCCAGTAGGGACTCTTCGTGTGGGCTCCGACCCCACATTTCCTCTCTGCACTGCCCTAGCAGAGGTTCTCCATGAGACGTGAGAGCCCAGCCCCTGCAGCAAACTTCTGCCTGGACATTCAGACATTTCCATACATCCTCTGAAATCTAGATGGACGTTCTCGAACCTCAATTCTTGACTTCTGTGCACCCACAGACTCAATACCACAAGGAAGCTGCCAAGGCTTGCAGCTTCCACCCTCTGAAGCAACAGGCTGAACTGTAGCTGTGGCTTGAGCGGCTGGCATGCAGGGCACCAAGTCCGTATGAGAACATACTTGAGTGCCTGGACTGCCTGTGCTTTAAGACTCTAAAGGAGGCCAGGAGCAGTGGCTCACGCCTGTAATCCCAGTACTTTGGGAGGCCAAGGCAGGTGTATCACCTCAGGTCAGGAGTTCAAGACCAGCCTGGCTAACATGGTGAAACCCTGTCTCTACTAAAATTTAAAAAAAAATTAGGCAGGTGAAGTGGCGCACAACTGTAGTCCCAGCTACTTGGGAGGCTGAGGCAGGAGGATCACTTGAGCACGAGAGGTGGAGGTTGCAGTGAGCCGAGTTCGCACCACTGCACTCCAGCCTGGGCGACAGGACAAGAAAAAAAAAGACTCTAAAGGAAACACTGTTGAAGACTGAAGACTATGAATTTTGGGGTGGGAGCAACAATGGTCAGGGGTCTAGGTCGGTGAGGTCACAGCTGCTGGAGGCAGTCCTGACATGGGTGGCTGCCAAGCTTGTGACCACAGCAAAAACTTGCTGCAAACACGCATCCTGCCGGTGCTCACATGGCGGCCTGACCATCTGAGTCTGGACACCCTCTGCGCCCTTTCCTTATCCTTACCCATGTTAACAATTGCCACCAAACTGACCATAGGAGCTCCCTGTGTGAAACCTCTTCGACTGCATCTCATGACGTAGTATTTCTCCCCAATATTTTTGAAAGTTCTTCCAGTAGTAGAGGAGATGAAGCATGTAGTTCTGACAGGGTTAGGGTTATAGCCAAAGGCAACCCAACACTTCAAAGATAAAATGTCTAACTGAAGTAACATGACTCACTTTAAAGATTACTGTGGATGTTTCAATCTATTCCATCTCTTTTTCTTAAGGAAAAAAATATCGCTGTTTTAAGTAATGCTTTAGTCATAAGTAAAATCATGCTCCAAGAGGAGGCGTTGCGTGTATATGTGGTTTCTTGTACCGTTCTAAGTATGAGGAAAGATATGGTCCGGTTAGAGAGGCATGGGCCTAAGTGACGAAGCCCACATGTCTTTGCGTGACTTTGTGACTCTGTGCGGTATGTCTCCAATCTCTCTGACCAGTCCTAACTTGTGCTGTGTCCTGTGCTCCAGCCTTTGACACTTCGACCCTGTTCTGAATGCCAAGGTATTTCATTCTGCCAGGCCTCTGTACACATTGCTTCCTCGGCCTGGGCTGTCTTTTCTTTGCTTATCCAATTATTAAGTTGGTATTTGGTCTTCAAGACTCATTCACGTTTCACTTTCTCAACAAAGCCCTTTCCCACCCTAGACACTCTCTCCTTTTCACATTCTCTCCATTCCTCTCTGTTGTCATGTTACACACCGAAATTTCTTTCTATTTCCACTCCTCATACTGGACTTCTTGAGGACAGGGCAGTATCTCAGTCATCTTTGTACCCTCAGCACAGAGAAAGATGCCTGGCATATATTGCCTGATCAATAACCAGCTGAATCAGTGACATTCATTTCTTTTATGCATATATTCCCCGTGCAGGTGTTTTTATCTTTCACTTTATTCTAGTGTTATTTTTCCAATGTTTATTTTTTATGTCATATTTCTCACAAGCCTACTAAGATATTAATTAACTATATGAAAAGTCTGTTCTTGTGACAGTTATGTAATGATTTAATGCTGCACACATATGAACAGCCCACGCTAAGAAATACGATCTCCTTAAGAGTTGTTTTCTGCTGCTGATTCGATCTGTAGCTCTCAAGATTGTGTTTTCACTTACTTAAATTGAGTGTTTATCCCAGACAGATGGCCCCTACCAATCACGGAAACCAAGTTACTATAAACAAAATCTAATTGCAAAGACAATTTTTGCTCTTTTATTGCTTTTTTTATATCTTTGTGTTACCCATCTTTCAAAACACTGGCGGAAAATCATATGGTTCAACTACTTCAACTATCTCATTGTCTTTGCCCAAGAGATTTAAGGTAGAAAAGAAAACATTGAAGGATTTCCATTTGGAGAAAACGATTCTGTTTTCATTACGTACTAGTTATTGAAAAGATAGCTTCAGAATATTTAGTTATAAATTTCTTATTTAATAAGCTCAATTTTTTTTCTAGTTACATGGCGTAATATTTCTCAAATTCAGATCTGTGTTATTCCCCTGCTGAAATTCTTCCTTGGATGGCCTTGAGAATGACACTCAAACTCCCGAGCATGGCCTCAAGGTCTTTCCAGCCAGGCCTCACCTGTCCCCTGGCACTAGGTGCACACACACCACTGTCACCACTCAGACCAGACCACTTACGTGTCCCAACATATTCCCATGTCTCTCTACTTTACATGTGTCACTTCCTCCACCTATGCTACACACACACACATGCACACAGTCACACATACACACATACACCCAAACGCACACACAGCCACACCCACACACAACGACACTCACGCCCACACACAGTCACACATACACACACTCATACCCACACCCACACACAACCACACTCACGCCCGCACACACTCACACCCACATGCACACACACGTCCACACGCCCATACACACGCATGCCCACACACACATGCACACACAGTCAAGCCCACACACATACACTCACACCCACACACACTCACACCCACATCACACACACGCCCACACGCACACACACTCACACCCACAGGCACACACATTCACACACATTGTTACCTTGCCCCGTTTATGGTCTATTCCTTCTCAGCTTACCCTAAGGGTAGCCTCTTTCTGGAAGCCTTGTCTTTTTTTTGATTGTCAGTATAATACACAGAGAAATAGATCTATATGTTCAATCCTGAAATTGGTTATAACTTAGTTAATTCAGCAACTGAAAATACACATTTAGAAATGTGCTTATTTGGCCGGGCATGGTGGCTTGTGCCTGTAATCCCAGCACTTTAGGAGGCCGAGGTGGGTGGATTATCTGAGGCTGGGAGTTCAAGACCAGCCTGGCCAACATGGTGAAACCCCATTTCTACTAAAAATACAAAAATTAGCTGGGCATGGTGGCAGGTGCCTGTAGTCCCATCTACTTGGGAGGCTGAGGCAGGAGAATTGTTTGGACCCAGGAGGCCGAGGTTGCAGTGAGCTCAGATTGCGCCACTGCACTCCAGCCTGGGCGACAGAGCAAGACTACGTCTCAAAAAAATGAAAAAAGAGAAAAAGAAATATGCTTATTTGAATGATTTCCCTTGGCTACACACAAAGCCTAAAGTCATCAGAATCCCATGTGCTCCATTCCTCTCTTATTCTGTTAGCTAGGACCTTACATTCACCATCTGTCAGACACCAAGTAAAACCAACTCTGGATCAGTTTTTAATACGAAAGAATTAAAAATAATGTCATTTTCACCTGCAGCTTAGTTGTTACTATTCCTTCCTAAATAGGGCCGTATGCAGACAGGACTGCTCTCCTGAAGACACTTATGACTTGGTGAGAAAGTAAGTCTTAAACATGTGTAAGGAAGGTGAGCACACGTGTGTGCACGCGTGTAATCACAGCATCAGTGAAGGTGCACGGGCAGCGGGGCAGCGGGGCTGTCTGTGCGGCAGTGAGTAGCCATCAATACTAGTGTGAAGGAAGGAACAAGGTGGAGTGTGTGGGATAGTTAGAAACTTCTCAGTGGCATGTCTTGAAAGCCAAATTAAAGAAAAAAAAATACCCAAAGAGATGGGACACCTGCGAAAGGTTTATTAATTTTCCGGGTAATAAATCTGCTGTAGTAGATGAAACATGCTGGATAAGGGGAAGATGGAAAGGGGAATATAAGGTCGGGACCAGGTGGTCTGTGTGTGGTCTAGTATGTTTGCAGTGGAAAGCGGAAGGACACAGGGGCTGCCACCCACAGAGGAAGTGGTGTCAGGTTCTGTACATTCTTTGACCAGCCTGATAAATACGGCGGGGAGAGCAGGCCATGCTTGTGCTCAAAGCCAGCCATTCAATGACATCCTTTCAAGCACAGAATGAGATCAAAATCCATGGTGTGGCATGTAAGGCCCTACAGGCTCTGGCCTTTGCCTACCATGAGGCCTACTGCTAAGTCTGCTTCAGTTACAGGGACCTCCGGTTTTTCCTGGATCATGTCAAGCTCTGTCCTGCCACAGGGATTTTGCACCTGCTCTTACCTCTGCCTGGCAATCTTTCTCAGCTACTCATGGCTGGCCCTCCCAACTCATCATGTGGCCACCCAGTATCACCTTGTCAGCAAGCCCTTCTCGACCATTCTAATTCATCCAGCACTTGCCTATCTCCATCCATTTCTACCCATGGAGATAGATTTATTTTCCTATATAGCACTTGTTCCTACCTGACACTGTAACAAACGTGTTTTGGCTTTACTTGTTTACTGTCTTCCTCTCTAATTATACTGCAAGCTTTCTGAGGGCGAAGACGCCCTTCTGTTTACTGTATGACCAGAACCTAGAGAAATGCCAGCCTCTGAGTGGCTGCTTGGCAGATTCATTCTGGAAAATGGCCAGGGCAGTGAATGAGCAGAATCAGCATGGGAGGGGAAGTTGTAAGAATAATGAAAAATTAAACACAGAGGGCTGTAAACAAGGCACAGAAATAAGCTTTGGGGGACAGAGGCACCTGGTCTAAGATTAAGATTGGAAAAGTCACCTCTAGAAGTCAAGATGAGACTGAAATCTGTCTGCTTTTATTTTCAGTTTCTGGCTGCTTCATTCAATAGCACTTTATTCATTTTTTTAACACTGTGTGAGGACACGACTGTTTCCGCCTTATTTCCATTGAATTGTCCATGTGATCGGTATCAGATACCGAAGTGGGTTTGAGGCAGACCTCCATGTGCCAATTCCAAAGGGAAATTTTGAAAAACAGGGGCCTTTCCACCAGATTCAAGATATAAAAATGACCACAATATAGGAGTTTGAGACCAGCCTGGCCAACATGGTGAAACCCCGACTCTACTAAAAATACAAAAATTACCTGGGAGTGGTGGTGGGCACCTGTAATCTCAGCTACTTAGGAGGCTGAGGCAGGAGAATCGCTTGAATCAGGGAGGTAGAGGTTGCAGTGAGCTGAGATCGTGCTATTGCACTCCAGCCTGCACTACAGGAGCAAAATTTCATCTCAAAAAAACACAAAAACCAACAAACAACAACAACAAACCCAGGATATGGAGAGAACAGCAATGTTTGGAAACATATTTCTTTGCCAAGAGCTGCCTTCTTCATCTCAAGGCTAGTGAAGAGAATCTTCCATGGGAACACCCAGAGAGCTCTGAAATGTGTTCTCCACAGTCGGGAGGTGCAGAAGATTGGTGTCTGACTCCCATAGCGGGTACACAGCAGGTGGAAAGTACACCCACTCCACACAGCTCCATGGACATTTTCCTCTCCCAGGACTTACTGATCCAAGATATATGTCTGAGGACCAAATATGAACAACAACAAAGCTAGAGAGACGGAGCATGCTGAGGCTTCCCCAGGGAATTTCTGCAAAAGAGAAGGAAGATCCCAACACTGAGATTCTGTGAAGGGTAGGGTGCTGGAGGAGTTGAATGGAGGGTGCTGGAGGTAATGAGAAGAAGGGACTGTCGCCAGTGTCGTAGGGACTGCCTCTGGAGGGAACACGTGAGGAATCTTCTAAACATGCCCCAACACATCCACAGGAGAGAAGATATAACCATCTACAGTTACAGGAATGATGAAGACACAGACAGATAAAGAAATGCCTTATCATCTTATCTCTGCCCCACCACCTTGCCTTCCCCACTTCCATGTAGGCAGCCATAAAACCAGTAGATACTGACAGGGGAGGAAATGAAGGAGAAGGGATGGTGTAAGCCAACAAGCTTCCTTTCTCTTCCCTCTCTTCACCAGAGGCCGGTGGCCACCCATTTCTAGCCTGAGCATAGACGAATGGGAAGTTCCACTTTAAATGGAGATGCAAGAATGTAGGATTCTCTTCCTCTTTCTCTTCTCATCACTTTCCTTCCTGAACAATTTAGTGCAGGAGGTGAGAGACTGATTCTATACAGGGGAATTGATCAAATAAGCAAACGTATTTCTAAAGATTCTTAATACAAGGATCATCGTATTACGATGGAGGGAGTTACAAATATGGAAAGGAAGATGACTCGAATGAATGGATGATGTTGGATTGGAACTGGAGATATCCATGTGAACTCAAGGCTCAGATGGGCAGATACACATAGATGTAGATGCCTGTGTACTTATAGACATTTTCTAGATCCCTGCATTGAGAGACTCTGGGAGCAGTGTCACCTAACACCCAGGTCTTGCTTCTAAGTAATATTCTCAACTAACAGAAACCAGACTCCTTGGAGAAATGACTGATTCCAAGAATGGAGCAAGGAAGTTCAAGATGAGGTTGGAATTCTTTGTGTCAGAAGATAAAGAAGTTATCAAAAAGGCTGGAGACATGTTAAAAAATAAAAAAGATGGAGAAGCCAGCTTTAATGCACTCCTACTTGGTAAACTGGAGATAATTTGATCATTAAAATAAATAACAATAGGCCAGGCGCAGTGGCTCAAGCCTGTAATCTCAGCACTTTGGGAGGCTGAGACGGGCGGATCACGAGGTCAGGAGATCGAGACCATCCTGGCTAACACAGTGAAACCTCGTCACTACTAAAAGAATACAAAAAAAAAAAACCAACTAGCCGGGCGAGGTGGCGGCGCCTGTAGTCCCAGCTACTCGGGAGGCTGAGGCAGGAGAATGTCGTGAACCCAGGAGGCAGAGCTTGCAGTGAGCTGAGATCCAGCCACTGCACTCCAGCCTGGGCGACAGAGCGAGACTCCATCTCAAAAAATAAATAAAGAAATAAATAATAATAGTAATAAACTATAATCATTGAATAAAATAGGAAACCAGGAGTTATTAACAGAAAAATTTTATTTTAAATAAAAACAAATTAATATATTGAAAATTTGGTGAAGAATGGGATATTTATACAGTCTTGAAGTACTGTACTACAGAATACATATTAATTATTATTAAACAGGTGATGAAATCACCCTCGTTAGTTCTGTGTTAATAACAGGATACGCACATGAGAACACAACATCCAGGCAGAGACCAGAACCAGAACCTAATCACGCAGAAACATCAGAGAAGACAAACTGAGGTACACAGTGACATGACTGTAATCTTCAAACATGAAAGTCAAGAAAGAGACTGGAAAATTACTCCACACTTAAAGGCTAAAGAGACATGAAGCAGACTTCCGATCTAGATTACTTTGCTAATGTAGAAACTAAAAGTTCCAGTGTCAATTTCTCGATTCTGATGGTTGTATTGGCATTTTCAGGTAAAGAGGAGAATATGCTTATTTTTAGGAAATACAGACTGAAGTGCTGAGGGCTGGTGGATCATGAGGTCTGCAATTTGCTCGCAAATGGTTCAGGAAAAATTTTCTCTGTGCTGTATTTGCAATAATTCTGTAAATTTGTTACTGTTCTTTAAGAATGAGAACAACCTATAACTTTCTTCAAGTATCAAAGTTTTCTTTGACCCATCCTAACTCCAACTAAAAGATCTAGAACTGGGCCAGGCTCAATGGCTCACACCTGTAATCCCAACACTTTGGGAGGCCAAGGTGGGCGGATCACAAGGTCAGGAGTTCAAGACCAGCCTGGCCAACATGATGAGATCCCATCTCTACTAAAAATACAAAAATTAGCCAGGCATGGTGGTGCCCACCTGTAGTCTGAGCTACTCAGGAGACTGAAGCAAAAGAATTGCTTGAACCCAGGAGGTGGAGGTTGCAGTGAGCCAAGATCATGCCACTGTACTCCAGCTCCAGCCTGGGCAAAAGAGTGAGACACTGTCTCAAAAAAAAAAAAAAAAAAAAAGATCTAGAACCTCTGGACAGCCAAGTTGCTAAACCCAGCCAGTCTACTGCATTAGAATAGAGAATTTGTGGGGCCTGCCATGGGATTTCATTCAGCAGCAAAGGAGCTGTGTCTCTTTTTGGACAAAGCTGATCAAAGTAGAAGAACAAATATATAATAAAGATGAAATTTGATTACAGTTCATGCATTTTCTGCATACCAATTCCAACACCATTTATCCCTCCATTGAACATAAATTCTGGTGGCTGTTCTATGCCACCATGTTTGCTAGTTACTAAAGTTACATAGGCGAATAATAACCTCGAGTTGGTCATAGCATGGTGGAGAAGACTCACATGATAAAAAAAGCAATGTGGCATATGTGTTGTTATAGAAATATAAATATATATATATTATATATGGCAGTTGAAAGCCAAGGGAAGAATTAATGAACTCCAAATGGGTAATCAGGAAAGGTTTCACCAAAGAGATGAGATTTGGATCTGGGTCTCCTAGTTTGAAAAGAAGTCTTCCAGCAAGGCAAGACAGCAGCAGAAGGACATTGGCAGTAGGAGGGATTCTCAGCAACTTATGTCCTCTTGAAAGGACTTTGGGTGTCTGGGAAACAGAGGAGTTCAGCATGAGTGGAAGGTAGTTTACTACAAATGGAATAGGGTGAGAAAGAGATTAGGGTGGGTGATTTGTAAGGATACCCCATCCCTGATTCCACATCTTTCCAAGATATGTATTTTCACGTCAGAAAAACACACCAGTGAAGGATCTGTTTCACGGCCGTGTTTTCCTAAGGGTTTGGCAGGCTGATAAAGGAGGGTGGTGGGTTGGGAGCAGAGTTTGTTCTCCCTGACTTCAAATGGGACTTCTGGGACTGCGGTTGGAGGTCTTGATGAATTGCCATTTACTCTGCCAAATCACCACTTTGGTAAAAATTCAGACAGTTTTCCAGAAATTATTAAATGCTGTCTTAAACTCGTATTGCAAATTGTCATAGAGAAAAAAAAGAATTATATTCTCCAAACTGGGAATTTATTCAAAAAATTCCATTTTCTCATGTTGTTTGGTTACAGATCTCCAAAAGCAGATTTAGCTTTCTCTTTGCTTTTCCTGAACTGTAGCTAAGATTATATTTTACATAGAAATTTAAAATTTCTATATGATCTGAACCAAAAAGTTTCCAACTTTTGGGATTATGTTTTGTTTATATTTTGGTCTGAGGGGGCCGAATCATCTAAAAGTTTCCCTCGTCAAACACCCACATATAGGCAAAGAATAAGAGAAAATTAAAAGTAAAAGGATTTATTACAACCTAGATTTCTTCCATTCTACTTCCTCTAGTAAGCATCACCCACATGGTAACTTAGTTATCTAAGAGTCCAGAAGATAAGCTGAACATTATAAGCATTATTTAAAATATTAAACATTGTGAAAACATAGATATAGATGTTTATTGAAGATAATGTTTTCAAAGTTACATAATCATTTTAACATAGGAATCCTAGGAATTTAATTTTTTCTGACCTCAAATACTTTAACACCACCAGGATATCTAGGTAATCATAATCCCTCAGGGCTTTCAAATATGCACATTTAGTGAAGTATCGATTGGAAAAACTACAGTGAACACATTGACATTAATCAGTGTATTTAAATATGTTTCCTATTATTGCTGTAATTTGTGGTGTTTTGCTTTTGAGGTGACATGCTGCCCTTGGATTGGAGCACCTTAAAGTTCTAGAAATAGATCTAATGATTGATACATACAACAGAACTGAAATAATGATGTCCATGCTTGCAGGAACCTCATAAAATGTGGCTGAGGATTTCTGGAGTGGTTACCCTTTCAGTTTGTGAAGCACCTGCCATCTGACTCTCTAAGATGCTTCTTTATTTGACACAACTGAATGTGAGGCTAAAGTGCTAAAACAAGGTACTCATTTCCCGTTCTTTTCTCCTGTGCATTTCATTCTCCCTTTGAAGGCGACTGTGCACTCACAAATTCTTTTTTTTTTTTTTCTTTTTGCGACAGAGTGTCGCTCCGTCTCCCAGGCTGGAGTGCAGTGGCGCAATCTCAGCTCACTGCAAGCTCCGCCTCCTGGGTTCACGCCATTCTCCTGCCTCAGCCTCCCGAGTAGCTGGGACTACAGGCGCCGCCACCACGCCCGGCTAATTTTTTTTTTTTTTTTTTTTTTTTGTATTTTTTAGTAGAGATGGGATTTCACCGTGTTAACCACACAAATTCGTAAACAGTAGAAGTGGCAATACTTGAATAGGCAGAAGAGAGTGTCCTGAAAGTGTCTCTCTCCCCGGGCAGCTGGAGTGACTGAGGGAAGAAGTCCAGCATCTGACCACCTTCACAGGGAGGTGCGCTCAGCACAGAAACTCTCTAAGAAACGGGGGAAGAGATGGCAAGAAGTTTCATTATTCCCACATACAGCACCCTGTTACAGTGATGGTGTAATAGTGGAAGATTTAGGAAAGAATATTGTCATGATTTTCTCCTTTTTGGATCAAAAGGAAAGAAAAAAAATTGTGTTATGTGACATCTTTCTCAGGAGATGCGAATTGGTTTTTAAACGGTTCAGATTTAGTGCTTTCCTGAGCACTAAATCAGGATCAGCCAGATCTCCAATGGTAACGCTATGGAGTGAAGAAATCCACTGGGAACCATCCCATGTTGTGTAGAGGAACTCTGGGCTCCATGAAGCCATCTGAAGAGAAACATGGGAGGACAGGACTGTGAAAACCGGGACCGCTGCGGCACTGGGGAGCCCATGCTGTTTGCAATCTGCATATTTCTGTCTGGGCACCCAGCTCTTCCATTTCTCCCAACCTACCTGTCTTGCTACTCAGAATATGAGGATTAACCCAGGGCCCTAACCAGGGAAGCTGCGATCAAGGAGAAGCCAGTGCCTCTGCATCCACCCTGGAAGACACACCGGTGAGTAAAGACAGGGACATGGCCTCCTTCCATTCCAGGACCTTCAGAGCCGGGATGCTGTGTGTGTTCAGCTGGTTTGTCTCCCGAGGGGAGAGGGAGGAGGGAGGGAAAATAAGCGGCTGTAAACACACATACAGTGTGGTCTTTCTGTAAATGTGATAAGTAACATCCAACTTGGTGCATAGGATGTGTTAGGATGGTCAAGGCCACAGTCCCTTGAGCCTGACCTGTAGAAAGTAACCATGGCAGGGCATGGTTGACCAGTGCTAATGAGTATGGCTTGCAGGGCAGAGCAGTGGTATAGCTCTTGGTAAGACAAGCATGAAGAGACTCCAAGGTGAGTAAAATTACATCTTTGAAAGAAGGATCGCTTTCTCTCATCTCTAGTTAGGAAATTAAAGTTATTGCATGTACACACAGCATTAAGCCTAAATTCACAAGAAGTAACTTTAAGTATACCATTTTACAGCAGGTATGTAGGATGCGTCTCAATGGTCATTCATGAACCAAAATAAAAGTAACATAATTTAAAATGCTTGAAAAGTGACCTGGAGTAAATCTGCTACCTGCTCCAGCTCAGAGTAAGTGTTAATTATCTGAGATACTGAGGTACATACCTTTGTAAAAGGAAGCAGATGCAATCTGGTGTGCTCTTAGCTTAAAATTCCCACTTTGAAGAGGGCAAGGTGCAGATCATTCTGGATTTATATAAAGTAGTAAGAGTTTGGTTGGGATGGGGGGGGGGGCGGTCAACGAATGATAAATAAAGTTAGAAAGAGTCTTTGTATAATCTGCTGCTGCAGATGTGCCACAGACCTAGTGTCGTGGTTGACGGAGCCCTTTGACCTTAAGGACAGGAAGGGAGGGAGGTGGGAGGCAGGGAAGGCAGAAGACATGCCTCACCCGATACTCAATTCTGAACCAGCTGAGGGATTCACAAAAGATTCCAACCAGTGGAAACAAGGTCAGTTTTTATCATGAACAGGGCTGTTGAGACTGTGACTTTGTTCTAGGGCACAGTAACGCCCTATCCCTGAATTCCGGGGTAAGACAGGCTTGCCCACCATTCAGAGGCAATGCTGACCAACTGCAGGTCTGCGACCCTAAGTTAGAGAGCTGGGACAGCAGAGCAGAAAACCAGGGTGCTCTCAGCAGGAAAGAAGGGGCTTTCCCCCAATAGGGTTTGGGTTTGTGTCCCTGCCCAAATCTTGTCTCTGTAAAATACAAAACTCTCATGTCTCAGTGTTGGAGGAGGGGCCTGGTGGGGGTGACTGGATCATGGGGGTAGGTGGATTTTCCCCTCACTGTTCTCGTGCTGGTGAGTGAGTTCTCACAAGATATGGTTGTTTAAAAGTGTGTAGCACTTCCTCTGTCTCTCTTTTCCCTCCTCTCTTCCAGCCATATGAAGATGTGCTGCCCCTTCATCTTCCACCATGATCGTAGGTTTCCTGAGGCCTCCTCAGCCGTGCTTCCTGTACAGCCTGCAGCGCGGTAATCCAGTTAAACCTCCTTTCTTTAAACATTACTCAGTCTCAGGTACTTCTTTATAGCAGTGTGAGAACAGACTAATACATTCCCCAAATCACATGTCAAATAAGTTACTCCTCCCAGCCTGGGCAAAATAAACAGGATGCTTTAGGGGAAAACCCTACTCATATAGACGAAAAGATCGGGGAATAAAGGCACCTCTTCTCCCTTTCCCCAATAGTTCTGTTGGTTCCTTCAATTAATATTTCTTGATTCAGGCTGAGTGCGGTAGCTCACACCTATAATCCCAGCTTTCTGGGAGGCCACGGCTGGCGGATCACTTGAGGCCAGGAGTTGGAGACCAGCCTGGCCAACATAGTGAAACCCCCTCTACTGAAAATACAAAAATTAGCTGGTCATAGTGGCGTCCCTGTAATCCCAGCTACTTGGGAGTCTGAGGGAGAAGAATCACTTGAAATTGGGAAGTAGAGGTTGCAGTGAGCTGCGATTGCACCACTTCACTCCAGCCTGGGGCAACAGAGTGAGAATCTGTCTAAGAATAATAATAATTCTAGATTTAGTATTTAGCGGTTTGAGAGCCCAAGCAGCCTATAATAATAATATCACAATCACCTGTAGAGGAGACGTGAAACTTTACCTCTGCTTTCTTAGGTCCTGGTTGGACCTGAGAGTGAAGTTGACCTGGGTAGATTATCAGGAGAAAAGCATACAAATTTAATAGAGGTTTTACATGACAGGGGAGCCTGAATAAGGAAATGAAGACCCAAAGAAATGGCAATACCTAAATGCTTTTATATTAGGTTGAGCATAAAGAAGAAACTACGGAAAAGTAACTAAATTATGTGGGGAGGCTGCAGGAAGATAAGCATTATTTTACCACGGTCTATTCCTATAGAATTCTCTTCGCTATGGCTCCTGGTCACAGAAGGGCTTCTTTTCTCCTGGTACAGGGAACGGCATCTTTCACATGAGTGTTTTTACCTCCTGTTTTTGGGGGGAAAAGGGGACAATGACATGCACTTCTTGTATCTGCTGTTTTTCAAGTGTTTCTAACTCAAAATAATCCTTAGGCCAAAGTGATACATTTTGGGGTGCACATTCTGGCACCCTTTACCTGTAAATGGATCATTTATTCCAGGGTTTCTCAGATTTTTACAGAACCTTGGCATCACTGTGAGGTGACTGTAATGGCACTCCAGGGTTTGGGTTTCACCGAGTATTACTGAATCAAAATCTGCCAGCAGGAAACGCAGGCAGTGAGAGCCAGCCCATAATGCCAAAGGCTTTGTGGAGCCCTTGCTGTGTCCTCGGGATGCAGAATTAAGCTGGAAACGGTCCCTGTCCACAGTCTTGAAGCGGAAACACACAAGTAGGCAAATAAATTCCAGCACAGTGGAAGGCTGTGACAGCAGGAGGATGACAGCAGGAGGATGACAGCAGGAGGATGACAGCAGGAGGATGGGAAACGCGGAGGAAGCCAATCGCCACAGCTTCACAGGGGCTGGTTCTGACACTCACCTCTCAGACCCCGAGGATCCCGGAAGGACCCCGCATTGATTAACGGGCTCCTTTACTTTCTGGCTTTGGGTTCTGTTCAGCCAGCAGGGCACCCCCGCAGGAGACAGAGAAGGACGCTGGGTGTTCTCCCCCGGCTCATGCCACAGGGTGGCCTGTGTCAAGGGGGCTGGGTAGGGAAGCTCCTGACAGCGGGACTCTTTCCTGGTGGCGGCACCACCGCGAGAGAAGAACGGGGGGGCCCAGCTTCCCTCTGGACCCTTCAGGCCAGGAGTGGTAGGGGCTCCGCACCACCTGAGCTAGTGAACGCTACACCCTGTCCATACCTATGCAACTAGTCCCTTATGAAACTCTCCTAACATTACCCCATCCACATGTGCCAGTGATTCCCTGACTTGTACAGGAATCAATGGCTTGGAAGAAGATTCTGAAATCAGTCATGGAGGGCTTAGGAAATGCTGCCCTACCCGTGCTCCTGGTGGCACAGAGGCCGACGTCATCTGCCC
>NC_045436.1:3400825-3404681 GCF_002776525.5 Piliocolobus tephrosceles | reverse complement strand
CGTGCTCCTGGTGGCACAGAGGCCGACGTCATCTGCCCGTGCTCCTGATGGCACAGAGGCCGACATCATGCAGAAAATTATTGACATTACTTTGAGTTAACAATAGATTCAGGAACCTCTCTGAAGTCGAGAATTTCTGGAGGCCATAAACCAATGTGTTTTACTGATATATTCCTCTTCATGAATGTACAATACGGATATATCATTGTTTAAAATCTTTGTCTTAGTAAGTCTACCTATTTCGGTAAGTACAAAGTAAAAATCCTGGGTGATAAGAAAGCACTTTTTCACAATTTAGTTGACCACCTACATTGTTTTAATAAAACAAAGTAATAATAACTCATACAACCAATGGCATTTCAGATTCAATAAACAATGATAATGGCTTTTGGCCTGAGTTCTGCCTGGCCTGGTATTAATACTGTGTTCCCTGCCTCCTTCTGCAGCCTTACGTACCCTTAGCTAGCCTCTCATTTTCAACATTTCTGAATTACTTTATTTTAGATGCCTCTCTTTTACATAGCTCAGGGCTTTGCTTTATAAGTGACTTTTTTTTTTGTCTTATTTCTACCAAGAACATATTTAATGATTTTCACAAATATTTTGTCATAGTTCCCTTTGTCATGTCTTGGTTGACTGAAATTTATTCTCCTATGGTTTCCTAAAGGAAAAGCCCATGAGAACAGTATTTTCTATCTTAATGCATGTTTAATGGTGTTTTACTGATAATTTTTTTTTTTTTTTTTTTTTTTTTTTGACACGGAGTATCACTCTTGTTGCCCAGGCTGGAATGCAATGGCATGATCTCAGTTCACTGCAACCTGCGTCTCCTGGGTTCAAGCAATTCTCCTGCCTCAGCCTCCCTAGTAGCTGGGATTACAGGCGCCGCCACCATGCCTGGCTAATTTTTTTGTATTTTTAGTAGAGATGGGGTTTCACCATGTTGGTCAGGCTGGTCTCAAACTCCTGACCTCAGATGATCTAGCTGCCTCAACCTTCCAAAGTGTTGGGAATACAGGTGTAAGCCACCACGCCTAGTGTTTTACTGACATTTTTACACAAAAGGACACTTTGCCTTCAAGTTTCCTCTTTTCAATATTTTGCAGGTGTTGCTTTGCTACCTTTTACTTAAATTTTGCCAGGAGGAAACTAGAGACTAATCTTTTACCTGCCTTGCAAGTCATTTTCTTTTCTTTTTTTCATTTTTTTATGTTGTTGTTTGTTGTTTTGGCCTTGCTGACTTCAAAACTTTATCTCAAAGCACAATGACTTTACTAGAATCCATTTCAGTGTTTACGATTCTAGTCCTGTTTTCTGAGGGCATAGTATACCTTTCAGTATGTTGCTTGTTTTTAATTTCAGGAACATTTTTTGAATTAACATGGAAATAATCATTGTTATTTTGTTTTCTCTTTAGGATTTTAATTTTTTGTGCATCACAATTCTCACCTGATTTCTGATCTATCTTTTCTCCCTAGTCCTTTTAATTCTTCCTGTGTTCCCATTTCTTTGAATTCGCTTTTCTCATCTGGTGTCCCTATCCATTCGTGCAGCTTCCGTTTCTATTCATGCAGCTTCCATTTCTATTCTTCCTGGTGCTCCTTTTGATGTCATTTTCTTTTCCTTTTTTCTTAAATAATAATTCTGAGTTCTCTAAGCTCATGTTTTATCTACTGTTATTTAGTCATCATTTCCTTAAGTTCTCAAATATCTGATTTGTGATTCTCCTGCATAGAGGTTATTTATTAATTTTTTTTTAATCATAAAGAAACAGTCACTTTAACAATCTGTGCTGTGGCAATGTGTTTTCTGGTAAGTGTTATTTCTCTATTGAAATTTTATTGCTTTTTTTTTCAAAATTTTTCATGTAGTATCTTGCATCAGTGATGCCCCAGCTCCTTCCTAGCTGCTGTTGTTTTTTTCCGCCATCATTGAATGACTTAGAATTTGTGGACATTTCTTATGTAAAGGAGGGGTCCAGGGAACCTTCAGATTTTTACTGTGAAAGATTCTGCCCTCTGCTGCCGTAGATACAGATAGCTTCCTGCAAATGTGGCCAGTTATTGTATTTCCCTCTCTCTCCTTCTTTTTTGATATCTCATTTCCTCTAACTCTTTGAGCCAAGCCAAGTTCGAGAAGGCTTCTCCCTTATACTCTGTTTCTCCATCCCTTGTTTCTAACAAGGAATTCAGCTGTATGTTTCAGTTCAGCTGTATGTTTCCATCGTTTTTGGGAAATGTGTTTTTCCTAACTTTTCTAAAGATCTGCTACAATTTAGCTCACCTTCAGCTTTTCATTATTTTACTCTTCAATCTTGCTTGCATGCTTCTGCAAGATCTTAGCTGTTTCTAGTATCCTGTGCATGCATTTTGTACCAGAGGGGATATATCTATCTCAAAATGCTCAAAATGAAGGTTTTGCTCAAAGTGGATGTTTTCCTTTTACGATTTCCAGGAGGAGAAAGGGAGAGATGATGATTCATGCAGCAATGCCCATAGTGTACATCCACTTAGAAATGTTTTAATTTTAGTTATTGGAAATACTTTCTGTGGGTATCAGCTTTTGGTTAATATACTATACAGAGATGCTGCTTGACTTACAATGGGGTTACGTCCCAATAAATCCATTGTAGGTTGAAAATATGGTAAGTTGAAAATGGCTTTAAAGGATAAGATGGTCAAGATGGTGAAATGCAGAAGTCCTAACTCATGTGCAATGGCCATTACTGGTTTGCAACTTCATGCTGGGAAGTTATCTTGAGTTTCATCTCAAGAATAATTGCCTTCTTCTCATCAGAAGCAGGAAACACAGATGAGTGTCTATAGAAATGAAGAGATGGGAAACACAATATCCAAAAAACTGCAGGCCACACAGTCCACTGTGCAGTACTGGTCATGGGGCTGCCTGGGCGCTGCGGCTCACTGCTCCTGCCCAGCAGCAGGAGGGAGTATTGGACAGCACATCCCCAGCCCTAGAAAAGATCAAAAGTCAAAAGTGGAAGTACGGTTTCTACTGCATATGTATCGCTTTTGCAGCACCCTAAAGTCAAAAAATTAAGTCAAACCATTGTAAGTCAGGGAACATCTGTCTAGCTGTGGGACAATTCTTGAAGAACTCAGTGCAGTGCTCCCAGCATGGTGCAAATATTTGGGTAACACTCAGTTTAATTAAATGTCAAATCACAGGGTGGAAAATGACAGTGTCTTTGTCCAAAAAGCAGATGCAGAAGCAGCATAATACACAGAAATTTTCCATTTCATTTGCGACCCAGCGGCTAGAATCCATTATCTGTTAAGTATTGTTCCAGGGCTTCAGCCTCCCCCACAGATTTCTCCTGTTTTTGCTGTTGCTGCAGGGACTGGCTCCGTCTTCTGAGGGCCAGGCCTCCAGGGTGGCTGCACACCTCTGCTTTAAATACTTTTACACTTGCAGAAAAGGACCTTCTTGAAGTAAAAAAGACACTGTCCTCTTCTGCATGGACCAATGCTCAACATACACATGCATGGAAAAAATTTCCAGGAACTAATAAACTAAGCATGGGGCAAATAAAACAATGCATGACCTAATTTCACCTCTAAGTTCGCTCTTCTGTAGGAAAAGATAAGCATTTCTTTCAATGTTAAGTTGGGGTGGTATCTAATAAATCAGAATGAAAACTCAGGTTTCAGAAAAGCAGTGATTTCTCTTCCAAAAAGGGCTCTGAATACATTGCTACTTACCTGAACGTGCTGTCCTTCAAGGTGGGAACTGAGGCAGGGCTCATACCTGTAATCCCAGCACTTTGGGAGGCCAAGGTCAGAGGATTGCTTGAGCCCAGGAGTTTGAGGCCAGCCTGGGCAACATAGTGAGACCCAGC
>NC_045436.1:3382051-3395825 GCF_002776525.5 Piliocolobus tephrosceles | reverse complement strand
CCACCTCGGAGTGGGATCTTCACCACAGCCGCTGTGCTGGCCTCACATGGCCACCGGTGCCACCTCAGAGTGGGATCTTCACCACAGCCGCTGTGCTGGCCTCACATGGCCACTGATGCCACCTCAGAGTGGGATCTTCATTCACCACAGCCGCTGTGCTGGCCTCACATGGCCACTGGTGCCACCTCGGAGTGGGATCTTCACCACAGCCGCTGTGCTGGCCTCACACGGCCACTTGTGCCACACTTTATCACAGCTCACTGGCCCCTCTTACCATTTCTCAGTCCCAGATTATTGACAGGTGAATGGGATTTTCACAGTTCACCTTTTCAATGTGGCTCTGCATCCTTAGCAAATCTATGGATTTGCTGCCTGTGGAAGAATACAGACGGTTGCAAACTCTGTCCTTCTCCCATCGAAAGATGAAGTCTGGTTTCCTTCCCTTAACACTGGCTTTGCCTTTGAGATTTGCTTGATGTGTAGAATACAACAGAAGTAACTCAGAAGAAGAACTTCCAAGGTTAGGTCAGAAGGAGCCTCTCAACTTCTATCTGGGTCTCTGGTAGAACCACACTCTTGCCCTTGGAACCATGAGCTGCCACTTTGCTAGAAAGACCTTGTGAAAAGGCTCTTGGACAACACAGATCGGAGAGGAGTCCAGCTGAGTCTTGCCTTCCCATGCCCCCGCCAAGATGCCAGCCATGGGAGTGAAGCTATCTTGGACCCTTCAGACCAGATCAGCTATCAGCTATTGAATACCATCCACCATCCCGAGTCAATGCCACGTGTAACAGCATCACCACAGGAGCACTACCCAAATCTCTGACCCACAGAATTATGAAATTTAATACAATAGTTGTTTTAAGCCACTAAGTTTTAGGGTAGCTTGTGATATAGCGGCAGATGAAACGCCTCTGTTCACAGTGGCTGAGACTCAAATGGATGCAAGCCAAGCAACCTGCGTCTACCCCAGCAAGGACAGTGGGTAGAAGTTTCCTTACAGAAAAGACTGCATGTCATCAGGAATCATAATTGAAATATCTAAGTTAATTCCTATCCTAAATTTCCCTTGAGGATACAACAAGGAGAAACAGTATTAAGTTACAGCTAGACTCTAGTGGGATTTAGATTAAAAATATAAAAGTACATCTAGATGCTAGATGAGACTAGTGACGTCACAAACCAGACTGAAACTTAATCACATTAAGAAGCAGGTAATCATATTCAAACTTCATTTGTACTTGGTAACTTAAGGATAATTACATCTCACAGCTAAGGACTATCTTTGTCAGTCTCATGTTTTCATGATCATCTGAAGCAGAGAAATTAATAAATTTTAATGATGCCTCAAATTTTTTTGAAACCTAGCCTACATGTATTTTGTAGATATTCACTTAAAAGTGAAAAATATTATGCAAAATTCAGTTACGTGTAGATATTTTTGGAGAAAAAAACCTTAAAACTTAGAAACCAGTTACATAGTCATTATTAACTCAAAACAGATCATACTGATATATTTCTCATGTTCATGCCCTTCCTTAAAGACAATGATTTTTTCTTAAACATCAAACATTTCAGCCTTTACATATTTCTCCAGAAACCACCACGAGCATCCATATACTGTGTTCACTGTCAGATTTATTTTGACTTACCTTCAAAACAGTTAACTCTGAGTTCAGTTTGTTGATTCACAGAAAAAAAAAAAAAAAAAAAAAAAAAAACCTGAATGCCACCAAGAAATCTCCATGGATTGTTAAAAAAAATTAACTGTGAAAAGAAGAACCTCTGATCCTTGCCCAACGTGTTCTCTAGTTTCTCCCTCAGATTAATTAAGAAAAGCATGTTAATTATAGTGGATTCCAAATGTGCTCACCTCCAGTTAGTGTTTTTCAAAGTATTGACTATTTTGGCCAGGTCCAAGATCGCCTATTAGATTATAAGCTCCCCTGAGACCCAGAGTCCACGCCTTTCTTGTCATTGACCAGATAGGGAGAAACAGGAAAGCTCTGTTCATTTTGGGGGCTGTGATAACTCAAATTTCAACTGTGCTGAAGGTGTCAGTGATTGACATTTGCTATTTTTACCATCTAGCCTCTGTTTATTGCTTTATTCAAAATAGCTTCTCCTTGAGGAGAACAGCCTCCCCTATTTCATCCTTCTGATTTGGGTGGACAGAAGACCCACCTCCAACTGCAAGGATGAGACATCACGGGCTTCAGTTGATCAACAAATCTCAACACCTTTGCAGACAGATTTGCTTAGAAATGTCCCAATAGTCCACAGCCAAGGTGGTATGTTTTAGGGCTTCTGGATAAATATGAGCTTTTTTTCTCTGGCTTGCAGGAGCTCCTGAAAAGCAATCTCTTTCTTCTCCCGAGTGTGAGGTTGGAGATCTGTAACTACAATCACCAGTTTGCTGCCAGGTGGGAACAGCCTTCAAAGGATGCAGCTGAAAGCAGGAAAGGTTCGTGACATAGACACAAGCTGGATGAAGCCTCACCTCAGGTGTACTTCTGGACTTTGCCATTTTATGAACCAGTAAGTTCTCTTATTCCAAAGGTGAGTTTTATTTTGGTTAATGTTTTGCAGCTAAAATATTTCTACCTTCTCTTTCACCACAGGATCTTTGAATGATTTAGATACAAACTTCAAGCTCCATTTAGGTCAGAGATTTTTGTCTGTATTGTTCACTGATGAGTCCCCCTGCCTTGGACACTGCCTGGTAATATTAGATGCTCTGTAAATATCTGTTGATAAAATGTGTAAACTCAGTTCAGCCTTTAAGAAGATGAATATTGTTAATAACACATGCCTAATGAAAGAATCTGAGTATGTATTTCTAGAATACACACATAAAATTTGAAACACCTAAAAATGCTTAAATACATTTTAAAAAACCCAAAACTATAATGATTGGTGAGATTCAGCCAGTAGTGTGTTGCAACTGGCTTGTCCTGGCTTTGGAGACTGAGCTGTGTACATCTCTTCCCAATTCCCCACCCAGTGTCTTCGTGTTGGCAGCCTGAAATTGATCATAGGGACATTTATACCATGGTAATTGGCAAACACTACAAATGAGGGGTTTATTTCCTCTCCTCTGCCCCACCCTCCCAGAGAGCCAGTTCAGCATTATTTTCCCTAGAAAAACCTTTTAGTGTAGTGAACACTTTCTTTTAAACAAATAAAATCTTCCAATTTCAGAGCTGGAAAGAAACGTTGACGTTTTTGACTTCAGTCTCCTAAGTTGACAGGCGAGGAATCTCTCCATGAGCTAAGTTACGGAGGTGATAGCACACCCTAGACCCGCGATTTGCAAGATCTAAATCACACAGCCACTCCGCAAGAAAAAGCTTGGAAAATAATCCGAACACATGATCTCTAGTGAGATGCCAGGCATTTATTGGGGGAAAATATGTCCCTCTAATTATGCGATATCAGGGATCACTCTAGATGGGGGTTGTGTGGGTCAAATGTGGTACCAGGATCCCTAGATCTGGCCAAGCCTCTCCCAGGCTCACTGACCTGCAGGAACTGAATGCCCAGTTGCAGCCTGGTGTGCTGTCTCTGCGAGATGTGTGAAATGACTCGGCGTTTCCTGCTCTTTCTGAAAGGTAAGCTCACACCAGCCCTTGTGTGGCAGGCCAGTTCTCCCTGACCATCACACAGACAGGCCTGCCTGACAGTCACACAGACAGCCCTCCCTGACAGTCGCACAGAGAGGCCTGCCTAACAGTCACACAGACAGCCCTGCCTGACGGGCGCACAGACAGCCCTGCCTGACAGTCGCACAGACAGCCGTGCCTGACGGGCGCACAGACAGCCCTGCCTGAGGGTCGCACAGACAGGCCTCCTGATGGTGGCACAGACAGGCCTCCTGACGGGCGCACAGACAGCCCTGCCTGACGGGCGCACAGAGAGGCCTGCCTGACAGTCACACAGACAGCCCTCCCTGACGGGCGCACAGACAGGCCTGCCTGAGGGTCGCACAAACAGGCCTCCTGATGGTGGCACAGACAGCCCTCCCTGACAGTCGCACAGACAGGCCTCCTGACGGTCACACAGAGAGGCCTGCCTGACGGCCGCACAGATAGGCCTGCAGAGCACTGCAGTTACACAGATAGATTTCTGCAGCACGGCCGTCACATGGAGCGGTTAGTTAAACCTAGGGAAATCAGTGCCCAGACATCAAAGCTAGAAATGAAACATACGGTCAGCAGGAACCTTACCTGGGCTTCTCCCTAACCTAGAGCAAGCTAAATAATAGACAGTCTTACATTCCTCGTGCCAGGACCCACCTCAGGTCAACAAAATCTGAGATGAGTCAAGGTAAGAGGCAGCTGTTTGAATAGATTCATTGGAGAGTCTAAGGCAGCTCTGTGGACCAAGCTGTAAAGGAGATAAAGTAGAAATGATCACTCCGGTGCCACAGGAGACAGGCCTGGAAGGTACTGGGACCCTCACAGCTCAATCGGACTTAGCAAGCACGTTTTTGCCTCTGACCTTCTAGTTGAAACAAAATTAGTTACCAACAGACTTAAGCGCTGCTATACTGCATGCAGACACATAACTCCAACCTATATCAGCACTAAGAAAATTGTAACACTTTGAGTTAGTCTGGTGGAATTTTCTCTGGCCTTCTCCCTGTATCCAGTTACAGCAATAAATTCCTTCTTTCCTAGTTTGTGTGCTTGTTGTTACTGGGACTCGAGAAAATGCAGCAAGCTCCGGCTTGGTTCTGTGAACACTTGTGCACCAGAATCGAAGGTAAGGCAATAAAAACCTTGATCTTTATTATATTCTGTGAGCCAAGAATAATGACTATTTGGGCTTTTTCTGGGAAATAAAATCAATAAATAAACACACATAAGAAGAGATGAAGAAAATTATCTTAAATTTACTACAAAAAAAAAAAAAAATCTCGTTTTCCCACACCTGAAGATGCTAAAACAAGGCATTAATGTAAGCACAGACGGATGGTTCCTGGTGTAATGCAGGCTGCGTCTCTTGGTTTGCCCTGTAAGGTGCCCTGCCAGCCCCCAGCTAGGACTCCAGGCATCCTCCACACTCCTCCCTGCCCCAGGCACGGTTTCCTTGGTGCCGCGAGGAGCGTGTGGAAGGAATGAGGGCACTGCGGTTCACCGCTATCCCAGAAAAGCTGCTGTCCCTGTCACTGACGTCTAAGAGTGATCTGGCACTGGTTGGGTGTGCTGGCTCACTCCTGTAATCCTAGCACTTTGGGAGGCTGAGGCGGGTGGATTGCCTGAGCTCAGGAGTTCAATACCAGCCTAGGCAGAACGGTGAAACCCCGTCTCTATTAAAATACAAAAAAAAAAAAAAAAAAAAAGTTAGCTGGTGTGGCGGCGTGCGCCTGTAATCCCAGTTACTTGGGAGGCTGAGGCAGGAGAATTGCTTGAACCTGGGAGGCAAAGGGTGCAGTGAACCGAGCTCGAGCCATTGCACACTGCACTCCAGCATCCTGGGCTACTGAGTGAGACTCCGTCTCAAAAAAAAAAAAAAGTAGTCTGGCACAATTGAAAAAGCAGTGTAACTCTGATTATGTCAACTTTATGTGGATAAATCAGGTGTTATTTTCGTTATAGGTATTTTTTTTTTTTTTTTTTTGAGATGGAGTCTCACTTTGTCAACCAGGCTGGAGTGCAGTGGCACGATCTCGGCTCACTGCAAGCTCTGCCTCCCGGGTTCACGCCATTCTCCTGCCTCAGCCTCCTTAGTAGCTGGGACTACAGGTGCCCACCACCACGCCTGGCTAGGTTTTTGTATGTTTAGTAGAGATGGGGTTTCACCGTGTTAGCCAGGCTGGTCTCCATCTCCTGACCTCGTGATCCACCCTTTTACCCATACTTAGTTTTTGTGTTTTCCTTCCAGAGGGAAAAAGAAACAAATGCCAATCTAAAAACATACGGAGTTTCTATAGTCAGTCGATTTTTTTCCTGGCTGATCAAAAGATCAGTAATAACTTTGCACTTAGCATGACATAGGTAATGACATTATTTCTATCGTTATTGCATTTTCCCTATTTGGATAATCAATTAAGTCAACAATATTTAGAATTTTGCTGCTCAGACTGAGTCACTGGAAAAAAAAAATAAGCCAGTGAAAATATAGACCCCAGATTAGAGGCCCGGTCAGGATCAGGCTGTGGCTGGCGGAGTGGAGAGGAAGCCTCAAGAACAGGGAGAGGCGCCTGTGCTGGCCCAGGGAGGTGTCGCAGCAGGTGCCGCGTCTCTCCTTTGCTCAGACACCCAATGCTTGAATGCTTGGAACGACTGTCTTCTTCTTTTTCTTTTCTTTTCTTTCTTTCTTTCTTTTTTTTTTTTTTTTTGACGGAGTTTCACTCTTACTACCCAGGTTGGAGTGTAATGGCATGATCTTAACTCACTGCAACCTCCGCCTCCCGGCTTTAAGCAATTCTCCAGCCTCACTCTCCCAAGTAGCTGGGATTACAGGCATGCGCCACCACGCCCGGCTAATTTTGTATCTTCTGTTTTCAGTAGAGATATGGTTTCTTCATGTTGGTCAGGCTGGTCTTGAACACCCGACCTCAGGTGATCCACCCACCTTGGCCTCCCAAAGTGCTGGGATTACAGGTGTGAGCCACCATGCATAGCCTCTTTTATCTGTCTTTCTATTTTTTTTTTAAAGACAGTTTTGCTCTTGTCGCCCAGGCTGGAGTGCGGTGGCACAATCTCTGCTCACCGCAACCTCCACTTCCCAGGTTCAAGTGATTCTCCTGCCTCAGCCTCCTGAGTAGCTGGGATTACAGGCACCACCATGCCCAGTTAATTAATTAATTTATTTATTGTATTTTTAGTAGAGATGGGGTTTCACCATGTTGGCCATGCTCGAACTCCTGCCCACAGGTGATCCACCTGCCTTGATATTTAAAAAATATCTACTGTAAAAATGTGCTTAGTGAGGAACACATACGTGCACTGGCTAGAGAGAACTGAAATAGACTCTGCATCCATTACTCAAGTTAGTCCAGAAACTGTTCTACAAATGAGCACTGGATTGGAGAAGCCCACGCCAGCCCTTGACACCCCGGATACTATAGGAAAACTGCCTGCCTCCCAGACCTCTTGTTTTCTAATCTTGAAATGAGGAATTGGAGTAAGAAACTCTAATACCCATTCGTATTTTAACAATTATTGGTTCTGAATGTTCTTATCCCCCTGTAGTGCTGAGCCAGTTTCCACAGAGAATCTAATATGCATATTTCCATCAGCCCAAAAAGGCAGGTCTGCTGGAAGAGTGGAGGAAGGACAGACCCTCATCGAGTAATCGCCAAGGAGAGGCCTTTAGATATTCTGGCTACTTAACTTAGAAAATTAATATTAAGTATCATTAGCATTGGCATGATTGTTCAAATGACATTATCAATTTCGAATACATAGATCAACAACTCATGCATTGATTCAGCAGTTGTTTGGTAGGTGTCAAATGGTCTCTCTGTGTTCAAATATTTGAAGTCTAGTGGTGGGGGTACTATTTAAGGCATCGTAAGACAGTACTGCATTAATAGCAAATAAGCCGGTTAGTTCAGGGAAGAGGAGAGTTCATCTGGACGTGTATATTTCATAAGGCCCCGAGGGGGAAAGTGGCGTTGATACTTCATCTTAGAGAATGTATATGGCTTGAAGAAGTGGGGGAGTGTTCATAGGATATTTCCTGGGGGCTGAGATAGCGAAGGGGAACAGACCTTCTCAAGGAAGAGTGTGCCTGCCAATCTGAACACAGTAGAAGCTTCCTCTGGGCCAGTGGAATGGCAGTGTGGGAAGGGAGCCTCCCCAGCCACTTCTGGAGACAGGACATGTCAAGCTAAACTGTCAGTGATGACCCACCCATAACCATCACACTTCCCAACGTCATGCACACACTGCATTACCCACCCACAACCACAGCATTACCCACCCACAACCACAGCATTACCCACCCACAACCATCACACTTCCCAACGCCACGCACACACGGCATTACCCACCCGAAACCACAGCATTACCCACCCATAACCATCATACTTCCTAACACTGCACACACACACGGCATTACCCACCCATAACCACAGCATTACCCACCCATAACCATCATACTTCCCAACGCCGCGCACACACCGCATTACCCACCCATAACCAACACACTTCCTAACACTGCACACACACACGGCATTACCCACCCGAAACCATCACACTTGCCAACGCCGCGCACACACCGCATTACCCACCCATAACCATCACACTTCCCAACACCGCACACACACGGCATTACCCACCCACAACCACAGCATTACCCACCCATAACCAACATACTTCCTAACACTGCACACACACACCGCATTACCCACCCGTAACCACAGCATTACCCACCCATAACCACAGCATTACCCACCCACAACCACAGCATTACCCACCCACAACCACAGCATTACCCACCCGTAACCACAGCATTACCCACCCATAACCATCACACTTCCCAACGCTGTGCACACGGCACATTTTCTTTGACAGGAAACTGCAAGTGTTCCTACCTAGTTTCAGTATCATTTTAAACTTTTTCTAGTTTGACTTGGTCACAAAAATAAAGCTTAGAAATCTCTACTTTGTGCCCTTTTTGTAGAAAAGAAAGAATTTCAAAATGTTAACACAGTGGGCTGGGTCCAATATATTAAACATGAAAACCTTAATGAATAGTAAATACACAGTAATCTTCCCAGCTATGATTCCTGGAGATTTTTTGGACTGAATTCAGATGAGGCATTCTAGACAAAGGAGGGGAAAGAAAGTATGAATGGACAAAAGGTCAAGCTAAGAAGGCAGCAAAGCTTTTTAAATTCAAATTGTAAGAAATAGTTTGTTTCAACAGAATGAAGGATAAAAACAACTATATGATTATTTCAATTGATGCTGAAAAAACATTGGATAAAATTCAACATCGCTTCAAGATAAAAACCCTCAAACAACTGGGAATAGAAGGAACATAACTCAACGTAATAAAAGCCATATACAACAGACCCACAGTTAGTATCATACTGAATGGGGAAAAACTGAAAGCCTTTCCTCTAAGATCTGGAACATGACAAGGATGACCACTTTCACCAGTGTTATTCAGGATGGTACTGGAAGTCCTAGCTAGCACAATCAGAGAAGAGAAAGATGTAAAGGGCATCCAAATTGGAAAAGAAGTCAAATTATCCTTGTTTGCTGATGATGTAATTTTATATTTAGAAAAACCTAAAGACCGACAAGAAGACCATTAGAACTGATAAATTCAGTAAAGTTGCAGGACACAAAATCAACATATAGAAATCAGTAGCATTTCTATATGCCAATAGCGAATAATGTGAAAAAGAAATGTAGAAAGTGACCCCATTTACAATAGTCACACATAAAATTAAATACTTAGGAATTAACCAAAGAAGTGAAAGATCTCTGTAATGAAAACAGTAAAAAACATTGATGAAGGAAATTGAAGAGGACACCAAAAAATAGAAAAATATTCCATGTACATGGATTGGAAGATTAAAATTGTTAAAAATGTTCATACTATCCAAAGCAATCTACAGATTCAATGCAATCCCTATCAAAATACCAATGATGTTCTTCACAGAAATAGAAAAAACAACCCTAAAATTTATGTGGAACCACAAAAGGTCTAGAATAGCCAAAGCTATCCTAAGCAAAAAGAACAAAACTGGAGAAATCACATTACCTCACTTCAAATTATACAGAGCTATAGTAAGCAAAACAGCCTGGTACTGGCATACAAATGGACACACAGACCAATGGAACAGAGGAGAGAACTCAGAAACAAATCCACACACCTACAGTGATCTCATTTTTTACAAAGGTGCCAAGAACATACACTGGGGAAAAGACAGTCTTGTCAATAAATTGTGCCAGGAAAACTGGACGTCAATATGCGAAAGAATGAAACTAGACCCCATCTCTCTCTCTCCATACACAAAAATCAAATCAAAAGAAACTAATTAAATCTAAGACCTCAAACTATGAAACTGTTACAAGAAAACATTGGGGGAAAATCTCCAGGACATTGAATCTCCAGGTCTGAGCAAAGGCTTCTTGAGTAATACCCCACAAGCACAGGCACCCAAAGCAAAAATGGACAAACGGAATCACACTACGCTATAAGGTTTCTGTACAGCAAAGGATATAATCAACAAAGTAAAGAGACGATCCACAGAATGGGAGAAAATATTAGCAAACTACCCCCTCTGACAAGGGATTAATGAGCAGAATATATAAAGAGCTCAAACAACTCTACAGGAAAAAAATCTAACAATCCAATCAAAAAATGGGCAAAAGATTTGAATAGACATTTCTCAAAAGAAGACATACAAGTGGCAAACAGGCCTCCCAAAGTGCTGGGATTACAGGCATGAGACACCTTGCCCGGCCTCTCTACTTTTATGCAACAAAAGATATTCCACCAGAAGGTAACTTCAGTTCCAGTTGTTTGTTCTGTGAGAACTTGGTTTGGAGATAGGGTTGGTAAATTGTTAAAAGTGTGTGGCATCTTTAGTCATTTCCCAATTTGCTAAATTACAAAGGACGAGCTTTTTGATAGGTTACTGGGTGGCCAGTGTGATTGATGAGAAGCTCAAAGACAAGTCTGTTCCTCAATTACACATTTGTAATCCTCGAGGCCAGAGGGTTAGTCTTTTCTTTAACTTCCTTTTTAATTAATTTTATTAATCTGTTGCAGATGTTCTTTTGATATATCCACATTGGTCAAGGAAGATGGACATGAAAGCTAATGTCTTGGCACAAGATTATGCCTAAAGCCCGTAACTTAAAATCAGACTAAACTTCACATAAACTGCATACACCTTGGTATCACGCCTCCACAAAACTTCTGCCATCTCACTACTTACAGACATTCCAACTTCAGAATCCATGCCTTGTGTGAGGTGACTGCCACCTTCTGCTCTCTGAAAATGTTTCCTACTTTTAGGTGTAAAAGGAGCAGTAAAGCGTTTAATCTTATAAAAATTCATTTCTGCTAATATGCTAGCCCCTCAGGAAACAGTCTTAAATCATTACAAAATTTGCATTGTTTTATCATTTTAGGTGCAATTTAGGTCAGTGGGGGGAAATCTCTTCAGGTCAGCCTTTCGTTTTTGTTGCCACAGATTGTTTCACAAAGATGATAGCAGTTCCAACCAAGCGCGCCAAGGGGCTACTTCCCTCAACACATCACAATGCACAGGATTAAAAGAAGAGTTTCCCAAAAACATTGTATCCAGTAAATTTAGATTAGGTTGAATCTTCTAACCCAAGCAAAAAGGCATTATCTTGCTTCCATGCTTATTAAAATCTTGGTGTTTGTTTTATAGTTTTAGTCTTTAAGCTCCCAAAACCCAAAGATTTTTGAATAATTCCCAGTAGTTTTACCATGTATAAAAACTGCCTTCAATTTTATAAGCTTCTTTGATCTCTGCTAGGCCAGCATGCTGGGGGGATAAATATCAAAATTTAAAAAGAAATTCTCAGCCAGTAAGAAAAGGTAAAGATTAATTCACTATGTTACTGCACATTCAACAATTGACACAGCTCTATTATCACTTTATGATACCATCCGCTGACCATCATTCTTCCTTCTAGAAAGGCTTTAGTGGTAAGAAATTAACTAAGAAAGAGAAAAGGAACTTTTAACTTGTCCTCACAGAGATGATGGGTGGGAAAGAAGATAAAGAAATTTATTACTGAAAAATATAAACTGGATCAACATTAGTCACATTAAACAGATTAATGCTTGTTTTCCCAAAGTATTTCTTGGTAGTTAGAGTTGCATCCCTGTTCTCTGCTCACCCTGAGCTAGGCCCAGCCTCTGGAGTTGTGGTTTGAACAGGATCAGCACTCCAGTAAGCCACCTAGTTTATCTGAGTCTTGAGCATCCTGTTTTTCCCAGGCAGCCAGAGTCCTCTGATTTCTTTTCTGCTTTTTTCTTTGTTGTTTTCTAATTTAGAAACAGGGTTGCACTCTGTCACCCAGACTGGAGCACAGTGGCACAATTACGTCTCATTGCAGCCTGGACTTCTTGGGCTCAAGCCTCAGCCTGCCTCAGCCTTCTGCCTCAGAAGTCCTCCTGCCTCAACCTTCTGAGGAGCTGGGACTACAGGTGCACACCACCATGCCTGGTTAATTTACCAATTTTTTGTAGAGATGAGATGTTGCTTTGTTGCCCAGGCTGGTCTCAAGCTCCTGGCACAAGTGATCCACCTGCCTCAGCCTCCCAAAGCTCTAGGATTACAGGTGTGAGCCACCACACAGGGCCTGGAGTCCCTGATTTCTGGGGTTTCTTTTCAAGTCGCAATAACAGATGACTGACAAGATGGATACGTAATCACCTGATTTAACCCTTAACCCTGCTCCCTGGAGCAGAGTCAGCTGGAGAATTCAGAGCTGCAGCGCCCAGGTTTCTCAGGTAGGCAGTCTCAGATTCCTCCTTTGAATGTGGTTGCTCTTTTCCTTCATGGCATGATTCCTTGTTTGTGGTAAGCTCCTAAACTAATATAAGGTTTTAGAAATCATTTCACCAAAGTGGTTGCTTTGGTAAAGGAGAGAAAGGGATATTTGGAAGAGACAGGAGGGTGCTGAAAATGGGCTATTTCTTAGCCTTCTTCGGCCAAGAGTTACACTATAACATTGTAGTTACAATGATGTGCCTACTTTGTGACAAATTCACAGGAGTGTGCATTTCTGATTTGTACGCTTCTGTGTTTTATTTCCATTTTAAAAGCTTAAAAGTAAAAAAGTGGCATGCCCCTGTAATCCAGCTACGCGGGAGGCTGAGGCAGGAGAATTGCTTGAACCTGGGAGGCGGAGGTTGCAATGAGCGAGATCATGCCACTACACTCCAGCCTGGGCAACAGACTTCACCTCAAAAATAAATAAATAAATAAATAAAAATAAAAGAAAGCTATAGAATGGTATCTGTGTGTTATCCTCTGTGATTTGCAGAAGTTTACTCTGTACGCTTCTAAACACACAGATTATTTCTGGAAAAACATACAAGAACTTAGTATTAGTGGTCATCAATAGTGGGAGGTCAGGGAACAGTTATGGGATCTTAGTAGAAACCTAACAATTTTTGTGTAAATCTTTATGTACTCTTTAAATCTCTCAACATTTGTATGCATATATTTTCAAATAAAGAACTCAACATTTACCAAATAAATAAACTAGAACCGAACTGAACTGAAAAAAGTGGGCACTGTATTGAGGAACATTTGTTTGGTGTGGATGAAATATTCAGAAATGTGGTGATGGACACGTGTAGCAAAGCAAGGAGCAGATTGCAGGAGGTCCAGAACGACCGACAAAGGACCTACACCAAACCAGCACTGAGCCCGTCTGTCCCAGCCTGACTCTCCTCCTCCAGTCTACCCCTTCTCAGTATTTTTCATCACAAACCACCCAGTTGTATAGACTGCACGTGGACTACCCAGCCACAACTTCTCCTTATTCCCCACCATCATAGTCATCACTGACTCCTTCACAGTCTAACTCAAATGTCTATTTTTAATATGTCTACCTTCCTTGACGTCCGCAGATCCTACCCTTGGCCAAATCACCACCGCCTCTCCCTGACATATCACAGTATTCTTCTGACTTGCTTTCTACTTGCCTCTTTCTGTGCCTAAAGAAAGCACTTCAGTGGGTTAACACTGCGCGTTGTTACCCCCTGAACCTAAAACAGAAGTTGAAAACAGTGGCGCCTAAAACAGAAGTTGAAA